>NC_080768.1:17034629-17337659 GCF_020826845.1 Diceros bicornis minor
AGTCCTTTTGTGTGTTCCTCGATGCGAATTGGAACTCTCCACGAATCCTCTGGTAGCGTACTTGGAATGGATTCTCCCGTAGCCGCGGCGACGCGCCACAATAAACACCACCCGTGCGCAGAGCGTCCGGAGGCTCTTGGTGGCGGGGCCGCGCGCGGGATGCGATGGTGGGAGGGTGGCTCGTGGCCCCCATCGCTCTGTAGCTGAGTTCACCCGGACTGGAGCTGGGACGGTCTGATCTCGGTGTCGGGCTGGGTGCCCGTCTGAGAGGTGACTTGGTCCTCGCGGCCGCCAGGTGTTGCCCTTTAGATACCTACCTACTCCGAGCCTCCGTTCCCTAATGGGGAATCCTTTTCCCCATCACCTCAACCGGAAGTTTTCTGCCCCTCCGTCACCCTCCACGGCCCTTTATCCATGCCTGTCAAGGGAACTTGCCATCTTGCACTTGTACTTAATTCTGTTCTTGTCTACTAGATTGTAAGCTCTCTGGGGGCAGGATGTGTGCCTTTTAACATCTCAGTTTTCCTAGCTTCTACCAGCGAGCCTGGTATTAGTATCCACTAAATACGTGAATGAGTGATTTTGCAATTGTTGCTCAAGAAGAGTTAAGTAGTGGGAAACTTCAAAGCAAGAACTTCTTTCCTTTTCCTTTCCTTCCCTCTGTGGCTCGCTTTGTTGTGTGCCAAACGCTGCTCACACACTGGGAATACTGTCTCATACCACGGCTCCTGCATCCCCGGAGCCGACAGTTGAGGAGAGGAAACAGCTATTAATTAAAGGATCCCTACACGGTGAATGTAAAATGATAACCCATTCGATAACCATGATGAGGGCTTGGAAAGAGAAGTACATGCACGATGATATAACTAAACTGATGAAGGATGGGTGTTAATTAGGGGAACGAAATGGGTCGGCACAGTGAAGTGCCAGCCTAAATTGAAACAGCATGTGCCAGGGTCCTGTGGCAGGAGAGAGCCCGACCTGAGAACTGGAAGAGGACAAACGGTGCCCAGGTGCCAGGGAGGGGTGGTCGCCATGGCGACAGATTAGGGTGATAGCGGACCTTGTGAGCCATTTAAAGGATTTGAGTCCCTGTGGCAGCACAGGAAGCCTTTGTGTTTGGGTAGTAGAAATGGAGCTTTGAAATACGACATAAATCTAAGTAGTCCAGCCCAACTGACTGACATCTAGTTTTAAAGCATACCTTGATCAGAGGAAGAGGGAGGATGGGGAAATGGGTTGTCTTTTCTTATGCTTTAGTTTAAACGGAATCTTCGCTTGCCCCTTTGATAGTACACATTAGCAATGATTCACGCTCTGATGAGCCACAGGTCCAAAGAGGCAAGCGTGTTTAGTGATATTGCAACAGCTTGCTCGAAAGTCAAGGCAAAAGGTTCTTACCTTGGATTACAAACTGGGAGGCACAAGCCAATGTTTGTTTTTTTCACTAGTGTACACCTGGTGCCTAGGTCTAGTTGGTGCTAAAAAATATGATGATGAAATGGAGACAAGTATTTTTAGCTCTTTGGTCCTCCTCTTTAGAACATGTCTAATTAAAAAAAAAGTATAGGGGCCGGCCCGGTGGCGCAAGCGGTTAAGTGCGCGCGCTCCGCTGCGGCGGCCCGGGGTTCGCTGGTTCGGATCCCGGGCGCGCACCGACGCACTGCTTGGCAAGCCATGCTGTGGCGGCGTCCCATATAAAGTGGAGGAAGATGGGCACAGATGTTAGCCCAGGGCCGTCTTCCTCAGCAAACAAAGAGGAGGATTGGCGGATGTTAGCACAGGGCTGATCTCCTCACAAAAAAAAAAAAAAAAAAAAAAAAAAAGTATAAATAGTTGCATGTTTAATGTGACATTTCAAAAGAAAACTCACAGTTGCAGTCTCTCCTTTGACAAATACTCTGAATTCATTGTGGGTTTGTGTTTGTTTTGTTGTTGTTTTTATCTCGCCTAGACAGTTGTCCTCTCCCCTCACCTCCTTTGTGAACTAATTTTGCCAATGGCACATTTCTTGTATTCATTTAAGCTTGAAAAAACTCAGGAACTATAGGCTCATACCTATATGTGTTGTGCATTCTGAAAAGCTGAGTTGTAATTTTCAGTATGAGGGACAGTGCAGTATGCTTAAATCATTTGCTCAAAGCTGAAAATGTCTGCCTTATGTAATTATGATTTTTAAACCTAACTTGAACTTCTCTAAAGAAGGATGTTGTTTACACCGTATTTATACTGCACTCTACAGTAATAATTTTATCATTTATAGCAGGTGAATGGCAATGCAGCAGAGGCTATCATAGACATTTATTTGTAATTTATGAATAATTCACCTGGACAGTCAAGGGGAGGGGTCACAGTGATAATTTTAAATCCCATTATTCTCCTCCAGCTCCACAGAGTAGATTCTTTCCCCACATGGTTTGAGACTATTGTTTTATAGTGAATGTTAACTCTCAGACTGAAAGTGATTTGGACTGAAGTTTAGTAATCACTTTTTTCCCCCTAAACTTTCCCCCTGTATTTTTCAGTGTAAAGTAGGCTCTTGCTATAAAAGCAGCAGCCCTAAGCAACCTTTTGAAGTTACCACTATAGAGAACACCACCACAAGTAGCAGCCATGCCTGTAGAAGGAGGGAAAACGGATATGGAGAGGATCGGCCTCTTCAGTGAGATGGGATATGTTACTGTTGGTGATAGATATGTGTCATCATTTAATCGTGAGTATATTTGGTTTTCTTTACAGCCTAATAGTGTGTGTGGGGGGTATTTTCTATATGACATTTTGGATTTAATATTTGACTTAAATGATATTCTTCAGTGGTCCATATTTTAGAGCATTAGTTCTAAAGTTGAATAAACTTGTGCAATTTCAATAGAGTTAAGAGAAGACTTAATTTGATAAGAGCAGGAAGCTCATTTTATTGAGCTACCCTACCTTCATATAGTTTCCTCATAGGTAATTTTACTTCTTTCCAAAGGTGCATGGCAGTTTTCTACCAGAATATTTTGTTTTTAGATTTTTTTTTTCCTTAAATGAGACCCAGCATTTACATTTGCATCCGAAGAGGCCACCCATGATCACTTTATTGAAAAATGAAATGCTAAATGAATAGTGGAGGGCTTTTTGGAAGGGTCATAAATAATAAAAAGAGCTAAAGTAAATGAGCATCTTAAATGTCTCAGTTAAATTTTTGGCTATTCAATGACTTCTATATAACAATAAGAAAGAATACACTGATATAAAACATCTCTAAGATACATTGTTAAATTAAAAAAATAAAGGTGCAGAATAGTGTATGTAGAATGCTAAGCATTAAAAATGGTAAAGGATATATATGAAAATATTCATTGGAACATGCCTAAACATTCTCTGGAAAACAAAATTAATATCATGTGGGATATTAATTTCTCTCTGTGGGAGAGAAACTGGGTGGCCAAGTGTGGAAGGAAGACTTACTGTAAAAATATTTATACTATTGAATTTGAAACCATGTAAATATATTACCTTTCAAAAATTTAAGTTAAAAAATTCACATTTAAATAAGCAGTTAAGGGGCTGGCCCAGTGGTGTAGTGGTTAAGTTCACGCACTGCTTCGGCGGCCCAGGGTTCAGATCCTGGGCACGGACCTGCACACCACACATCAAGCCATGCTGTGGCAGCGTCCCACATACAAAACAGAGGAAGATTGGCACAGATGTTAGCTCAGGGCCAATCTTCCTCACAAGAAAAAAAAAAACAGTTGAATTAAGGATAGTTTTTACCTTCAAAAAATTCTTCATGTTATGGAAGGACTTTTCAAATTGAGCTCTCCTGGGTCCAAATTATAAAAGAAGTTCTAAATATTCATAAAAACAGCCTTTTAGAAAATTGCAGGGTTGCTGGTAGTTCATTGTAGAACTATACCACAATTTATGTATCTGTTTTCCTGTTGATGGGCATTTGAGTTGTTTCTTTTCCTTTTCTTTTTTTTTTTTTTCGCTTGAGGAAGATTAGCCCTGAGCTAACATCTGTGCCAATCTTCCTCACTTTATATGTGGTTCGCCACCACAGCATGGCTGACAAGTGGTGTAAGTCCATGCTTGGGATCCAAACCTGCGAACCAGGGCCACTGAAGTGGAGCACCTGAACCTAACTACTACGCCAAGGGGCTGGCCCCTGTTTCTTGTTTTTGTTTATTATGAATGAAGCGGCTATGAACCTTCTTGCATTCTTGTTCATGTCTTTTAGCGGATATAGGCACTCATGTGTCTTGAGTATATACCCAGGAGGGGAATTGCTTCCGTCTGAGTATGGAATGCCCTTCCCTTCAACCTACACACACACACACACACACACACACACACACACACACACACACACACACACACACTCTCCCTCTCTCTCCCTCTCTCTCTCTTTCTCTCTCTCTCTCTCACTGACATCTCATACAGACAGTGTTTCCTGGTATGTAGATGGGGAAGCACTGGATTATAGGACTTTTAAGGCCTCTTCCACTCTAAAATTCAGAGTCTATAACCAGTCCTTAATCTAATTATTAAAATGTTTCGTGGAAACCTCATAGATCTTATTGTCAATATAGCCTTTAACACAGAGCTTTCAGTGAACACTTTGAAATGGTGTTTTAGGGCTGGCCCCGTGGCTTAGCGGTTAAGTGCGCGCGTTCCGCTGCTGGCGGCCCGGGTTCGGATCCCAGGCACGCACCGACGCACCGCTTCTCTGGCCATGCTGGGGCCGCATCCCACATGCAGCAGCTGGAAGGATGTGCAACTATGACATACAATTATCTACTGGGGCTTTGGGGGAAAAATAAATAAATAAATAAAATTAAAAAAAAAAAAATGAAATGGTGTTTTAGAGTTCAAAACTCACTGGCCCAAAGCACATTTTGAAACTTTTCTAAGTTATTTTTCATATTCTTTAATTACTAGTGGGCTCAAAATCATGATATTCCTAATTTGTTTTTAAAGGACCCTTTAATGAAGCTGCAAGCAAAAATAGACAGATGTTACCTGGGGGATCCAAAGAAATGTCAAATCTCCAGGCAGGTTATTTTGATCCCCATTTTGCAAGGATTTTTGAAGGCGAAGGCTATGTAAGTCTGAATCAAGTGAGGAGACGACATATGATGGAAGAAGCCAGAAAAAATCTAGGCAAAGCCTTCCTCCCTAGTAGTGGAGATAAAAAGCTGTAAGTGTTGAGGGGGAAATTTTAATACATCTCCTGTGCCTTTCTCTCCTCCAGCCTAAATTAAATGTTTGTTTTTCCGTAGGACTTACTTGTGTATGATTCATTTTTTAAAGTATGATTTTTAGGTTAAGTTTGTCTTAGGTGGAGACAGTTATATTGAATGATTTAAGTTGAGAGGTAATTTTGATTAAGTAGATTCTCATTATCACATTACATTTTTGGTTATCTGTGTCACTGTTCTCTATCAGTTTATATAATAAAAGGCAACTAAATAACGAAAATAAATTTGTTCAAAAACCTTGCAAAAAAGTTAGGGAAAAAATTGCCTTGTGTTATCATGTTTGTGCCCTTGACTATTTTTTCTGCTTTTCAAAAAATTTTAAAAAGTGTAAATAAAAAATGCGAAATTAGGAGAAGTCTTATTTTTGATAAAGAAGATAATTTATCAACGATGTGTTATTTACAAATCGTTGTGGGGGCTGGCCCCGTGGCTTAGTGGTTAAGTTTGGCGTGCTCCGCTTCAGCGGCCTCGGTTCAGGCTACACCACTCGTCGGTGGCTGTGCTGTGGTGGCAACCCACATGCAAAACAGAGGAAGATGGGCACAGATGTTAGCTTAGGGCGAATCTTCCTCAGCAAAAAGAGGAGGATTGGCAACACATGGTAGCTCAGGGCAAATCTTCCTCAGGGGAAAAAAAAAAAAAGAAATCATGGTACAGATACCTGCATGGGGTTTAACAATGTTTTAGTTGTGACAGTTGTCAATGTGGAGGTTCATTTTGTTTTTCTTACCTTTAAATCATTAAAACCGTACAGTCTATGTTATATATTGTATAGCTGAGCTTTAGAATATGATGTTAATTCGCACTCAATAACCTTGACTCCCAATTTAGAATTTATGATGGATGAGGATGGGCTGAAGGCTAATTTTGTGCTTGTTTGTGGTATTTTCTTGAAATTAGTAAAGCTGTGTTCTTCTAACTCAAAATTACTAAATTTTTATTAAGAGTGGGGAATTTCTTATCTGTTATTATAGTTTAATCTTTTTCCATCTTTTCACACTTTGGATAGGTGTGAATTATTTGTTATTATTATTATTACTTTTTTAGGGGCTTCTTCATTTTATTCTTAGATATAAATTCAAACATGCATGTTTTGGTTCACTACTTCATTTCTTTTTCATATAATATATGTATTTTACCCTTTAAATAACTTTTTCCTATTTTTCAGTCTCCCCTCTTGATGAATTTTGACCTCTTGTGGTAATATTTGGGACTTGCTGCCTTGATACCTTAGTTTATAATATGCTTATATTCATTAGTCAGCCAAGAAATAAAAACAGTTTTATAATTAGAGTAGTTTTTCTTTGTTTTTAAAGCTCAGAGATATGTGAAAAACATCTGTAATTTTGCGAGGTACAGAAAGAATTTCCAAAAAGAGAGATTAGTGGTATAAATAAGAAGCCCTCATATTGCTACTTATTCAATACCAAATTATGGGACCATACTCATTTAATAAATTCTAAATGTACTGATTCTTAATGCTTGCATAAAATCGCATTCTGGTTAGATTATGCCTGTGCATAACTGTCCTTTTCTCTGCTATATCATTGCTTTATTTCCTTACTGTATCTTAGAATTTTATGACATATGTTTATAAATAGCAGTTAATGAAAATGAATATCTTCTAATGGAAGCTTTATTTGTAAGCCAGAAATAAGTAATTGATGTTGATGTCTTTCTAGTTTTTGAAATTTTTAATTCAAATGTATAAACAGTGTCAAGTTTTGATAATAGTAAGGTTTCATTTGTCTTGTAGACCATTTTCTGATTATTAAATCTTGTTTACTTTAATGATAACTTGGAAGGTAGAGACTATGACTCTTACTAACATTAGTCATCCTTTTTATTGTGAAAATTTTAAAGAAAGCATTTGTTAAAGTGCTAGATGACAAATAGTTTAATGATTAAGCATACTGTGGGTCCAGAAAATTTAAAAATTTAAAATTGAAGAAAAAACATTTGGTTAATTTTTTTTCTATAGTAAAGAAATAAGTATAAACCAAAAAGAAGAAAATCAGCACCAAAGTTCTATGAGATTCACTTTGCCATCAGCAATGGAAACAATACTTTTACGTATGTGTTTTGAAAGTATAGTTTCTAGTGAGTGGTCAGAAGAAATCAGCCATTTATTAGCTAACTTGCCATAAAGTGTTGAGAAATTCATCTAAAAACACAAAAGGGTCTACTTATTGTTATAGTTAACTGAATTCATGGAAACTATTCTAACTTTCCAGAGATTATGAAGTTTTGTTTATGTGGAACATTTAAAATAAGCATAAGAAATTAAAAACTTATCTCATCTCAAAATTTGTGACTTTGAAAAATGGGGGAAATTAGATTAAAAACTAACAAAAAAATTGTTTTTTTCTTACCAAAGTTAGGCAAGTCAATTCCATTGCATATGTTTTGCTCCTTTTTCAATCATTTTTTAAAAAAAATTGTGGTAAAATATATATAACAAAAAATTTGTCATTTTAACCTGCTCCTTTTTTTTTGTGCTGTATCTAAGATGTGGATTAGGAAGCTACTATGGGACAATAGGAGGTCCAGTCCCATTCTTCAGTGCACAGTCAAAACCCAGGGCAAAATATGAGGCACCTGGAAAGAATTTATACACAAACCCAGGAAAGAAAGGAACTGGATATGGGTAAGATATTTTTGATATTTTCATATAATTAATTTTGAACTTAAAAAAATAAAATAAAATTTAACATTTCTGAACCCTGAAGTCACCATTACTTATTTTCCTTCCTTAGCTATGCAAATGTTACCATAGGTAAACAGTTTTCACACTCTGCTGATTTCTATGATGCACCAAAACTAAATTATAAGGTAATCTATTTTAACATTTTTCAACCTCTCTCTTGTTTAGTTGACTTAGAGAATTCACTTGTGATCTGATTATGTTTTGTTTTGTTTTATCTATTTATGTTACTGGGGCAATGACAGGCTGATGTTTATGAATTGTGATAATTTTACCTTTTTGATATTAGATTTCCACATCAGGCTGTAGATCCTCTCAGCTCTTCCCATGATCAACTTATATCTCCTGCTCTAGTTTACCACATCTATCTTACATCTCTCCAAACTAGCTGTGAGACTTCTGTTAACTTGGCCTGAGCAACTCTTGTCTTTTTTTTTTTTTAAGCTGAGGAAGATTTGCCCTGAGCTAACATCTGTTACCAATCTTCCTCTTTTTGCTTGAGGAAGATTTGCCCTGAGCTAACATCTGTGCCAGTCTTCCTCTATTTTGTATGTGGGTCTCTGCCACAGCATGGCCTCCAATGAGTGATATAAGTCTGTGCCTGGGGAACCGAATCCAGGCTACTGAAGTGGAGTGTGCCGAATTTAACCAGTAGGCCATGAGACCAGCCCCTCAGCTCTGTCTGTTTTAAGTAGAAGAGTCTTTTCCTGACTCTTAGCCGTATTCCCACCACACTCTAGTATTTTATGGCTAAGAAAGTGGTAGTGATATGGTACTTTTGGGCTGATCAAGAAGCCATTATGGTGAGTGAATGGAATGGAGGAGTGATGGGGAGAAGGGAGAAAGTGGAGGGTATAGAATGGATGAATTCATACAGGAGAGAGAGTGAAAGGAGAGGAGAAAACTATGCACTTTATTAAACAGCACAAATAAAAACTGAAATGTACTGGCATATGCCTCTGGCACTCACTTTGTACATATTTGACTTATAATGAAACCTTTTCACTTTGTGGGCAATGCCTACATGTAATGAATAGAGGAACCCTTATAGATTTTGGAACAATATCAACATAATTTAATAATATCATCACAAATTAAAGAAAGCTGGTAGTAATGAAAAGTCGAGTTCGTTTGGACTTTAAGCAACAGAAATTAAGTGGTAACCATTTTTTTCAGTTTTTTGTTTCTGTTTTTTTAGGCATGCAGTCTTCAATAATTTTGCCATGGTGATTTTAAGTGGCTGTGGGGCCGTGAGATAGAAGGACAGTGGCCAATTTTGCAAATGGGCATTTCCAAACCCAGGAAAAGTTTTCTATTAAATAGGGTAGAAACCTTGGTCATTTGAAAATAAGCATCTCTGTTTCTATGTATGGACTGTTCAATTTATATAAAATTGTATATAAATTACTTTTCATCTGTAGGAATAATAATGATATATAAACACATACAAGGCAATTTTATCAATGGCTCAGTAATTAGTCTTTCATCCTAAACATTGTAAGATACTTTTCTCTCCTTACAGCAAAGCTCTTCTCGTCTTATTTTCAGAACTTATTATTCATAAGTCAGAAATTTTATGTCTCTGGATTTCCTAAAATTAATTCTGAAAATAATTTAATAAAATGTATCCTTGCTTTTTCTTTTAGAACTTTAAAGAGATCACTCCACCGTATTCTTGCTTGAATTGTTTCTGACGAGAAATCTGCTTTCATGGTTATTTTTGTTCTGTGTGTACCGTGTCTTTTTTCTCTGGCTACTTTTAGGATTTCCTTGATCACTCGTCTGAGCAATTTGATTATGATGTGTCTTTGGGTTGTTTTCGTCATGCTTCTTTTGCTTGAGGTTTATCGAGCTTCTTGGATCTGTGGGTTTATAGTTTTCATCCAATTTGGAATATTTTCAGCTTTTATTTCTTCAGGTATATTTTCTGTTCCTCCCCTTTTCTCCTTTCCTTAGGGACTCCAATTACAGGTGCATTAGATCTCTTGAAATTGTCTCACAATTTACCAAGGCTCTGTTTGCTTCTTTTTTTTTTAATTATCTTTTTTCCTTCTCTGTGTTTCATTTTGAATAGTTTCTCTTGCTATGTCTTCAAGGTCACTAATCTGTTTTTCTGCAATGTCCAATATGCTGTTAATGCCATCCTGTGTATTTTAAATTTCACACATTGTGGTTTTGCTCTCCAGAAGTTCAATTTGAATGTTTTTTTTTTATATCTTACATGTCTCTACTTAATTTTATGAGCATATGGAATACAGTTTAATTACTGTTTTAATGTCCTTCTCTGCTAATTCTAACAACTGTATCAGTTCTTGGTTAATTTTGAATGATTGATTTTTCTTCTCAGTATGGGTCCTATTTTCCTATTTCTTTGCATTACTGGTAATTTTTTATTTTGAGGAAGATTAGCCCTAAGCTAACATCTGTTGCCAATCCTCCTCTTTTTGCTGAGGAAGATTCGCCCTGGGCTAACATCCATGCCCATCTTCCTCCACTTTATCTGGGATGCCACCACAGCATCGCTTGATAAGTACTGTGTAGGTCCGTGCCCAGGATCCGAACCTGCGAAACCTGGGCCGCCGAAGCAGAGCATGTGAACTTAACTGCTACGCCACCAGGCCAGCCCCCATTACTGGTAATTTTTGATTGGATGTCCGGCATTGTGAATTTTATCTCGTTGAGCACTGTATATTTTTGTGTTCTTATAAATATTCTTGGGCTTTGTTCTGGGATGCAGTTAAATTACTTGGAAACAGTTTGATTTTTTTCAGGTCTTGCTTTTCGAGATTTGTTAGGTGGGACAGGAACAATGCTCAATTCAGGGTTAACTACTCCCCACTGATGAGGCGAGACCTTTCTGTATGCTCTCCCTGGGAATCAGGTTTTCTAGCACAGCTGATGGAATGAGCACTCTTCCCAGCTCTGTGCGAGAGCTAGACGCTGTTACCTCTAATCTTTCTGGGTGGTTCTTTTCTTGGCTTTGAGTGCTTCCCTCACATATGTGTGCTGATCAGTGCTCAACTGAATACTCTAGGGCAGGGGTTGGCAAAACAAATACAATATTCTATTGAAGGGGACCATACTCTAGGAAAAGGTGATCCGTCAAGCACTGCCTTCTGATAACCTGCATCAGAATCACCTGGGGTGACTGTTAAAACTACAGATTAATGGGCCATACAGCGGACCAGTAGGATCAGAAATCTCTGAGGGAAGAGCTTGGCAATTTGTAAATTAAATAAATTACCAGGTGATTCCTATGAAAATTTGAGAAACACTGCCCAAAAGGGCAAAGGAATGGTTAAATTATCAGTACCATTGTGGCATGAAGAGGGGAGAGGAGATCACCAAGAAGGGCTGAAATTCCTATAGACTGGAGAAAGGAAGAGGAGAGGCAAAAGCAAGAGAAAAATCTAAAAAGAGTGAAAATTTGTGGAAGTGTTACAGCTGGGTTCTTAGTAATGAAAATTCGTCTTCCCTGGATTGACCATCTATTTAAATTTCATTTACCAAATGTTTTCAGTTGTTTGTTGAATGATGAAATACCAGATTTCATATTTTAAAAAAGTGAAAAAATGTATCGATATTCACTTTATAGATGTCTTTTTGAATCTATAATTCGTAACTTGAAATTTTTTTCTACTTTATTAACAGCAATTTTTATACCTAGTATTGTCCCGTAGAGAAGATTGCAATATGGGAAGGAAAAAATGACTTCTGTTTTGCTTAAATACTAGGTAGCTAATAAAGTGGTAATATAAGACTGATATATTGTTTAAAAAGTAAGTATTCCTTATTCTTAGAAGTAAAAACTGACGTTTATTGAGAGCCTACCATATGCTAGGTACTTTATACACATAATCTCATTTACTCTTTACCACAGCGTAAGGGGTAAATCATCCTCGTTTATAGTTGAAGAAAAGTTGACACTAAAAGGGTAAGTAAATTTCCCAGAGTCCCTAAGAAATACTAAAAAGCAGGAAGGAGTTAGGGTTTGAACTAGAGACCAATCTTTTTTTTTTAATACATCATATCACCCAGATAGTTAATATAGATGTGTTCAGGTGATAATAGATCTCTTTACTTCAAATAAATTTATATCCAAAATGGCCAATCATAGTTGTGCTTGTTCATAAACAAGTGTATCTTTTGTATCATAAGAACAGAACATAACAAAAGGATGTTTAAAAAAAGTGAACCTGGCAGTATATATTAAAAAAACTACATGCTTATATTAAAATTTAAAAGACGATTTGACTCTATGTTACTTCCAATTTGAGTAATTTATGCTATATAATTTCAAACTCTTAAATTTACAGAAAGAGAATGAACAGCACCATCATTTACTTAAAGGGACACCTTTCAAGTTAAATCTTTACCCAAGGGAATATTTTGATTCTAATCCTTATTTTTTTGAGAAACCTTTACCACCAATTAAAAAAGCAGAGAAGAAAGAATTACTTCCAAGCCCTTTTAAGCCCTCGTCTCCTGGTAAAAAGGTAAGTTAAAAATTTTAGAATGAAAAAATATTAATCATTATCAAGAAATATTGCCTCTTGCTGTCAAATCATTTTACTACCTATGGAAATAATAAACTTCTCTTTGTATTCATGCCAAGAATCATGAAACCCGTGTTTACAAAATTATGTAAAGTCACAAAGCATGGCTAGGGTAGGGAATAATGAAGCTCTTGTAATGAAGTAATTATTAATCACTTCAAATATATTGTCTAAGTGCCTCTCTAGATCTTAGGTACAGTTTTCCTCAAAACCATGAAAAGCCAGACCATCTTTTAGTTTTTGAAATGGTGGTTAAAATGAACTATCTGCCTCTGCTGAAGTTTACAACAAGTGTGAATAAAAATTAAAATGTTTCTTATAGTTTGTAAACCTTAGTTTATACTTTATTTTTTCTTCTGTGAATTGCCTGTTCATTTTCTCTGTGGATTTTCTATTAGGATATTTATCTTTCTCATATCGATTTTTAAGATCTTTTTGTACATTAAGGATATTGTTCTTTTGTCATTTCTGTTGAAAATAAATTTTTCTAATCTGTTGAATCTTTGACTTTGGTTATAGTATTTGGTGCTATTTAGAAGTTTAATAATTTGATGTAGTCAAATTTATCAATCCTTTTCCCTGAGTTTCATGTTATTCTCAGAATGACTTTTCTTACCACCAATATTAGAAAAATATACACTCTTGATTTCTTCTATTAATCTTATCCTTTTGCATTTATATCTTCATCTGAAATATATTTTGTTATGAAGAGTGAGGTAAGGGTCCAGCTTTTATCTCTTTCTCTCTTTTTTTTTTTTTGGTAAGGAAGATTGGCCTTTAGCTAACATCTGTGCCAGTCTTCCTCTATTTTGTATGTGGGATGCTGCCACAGCATGGCTTGATGAGTGGTGTTAGGTCTGCACCTGGGATCCGAACCCATGAACCCCAGGCTGCCGAAGCAGAGTGCATGAACTTAACCACTACACCACTGGGCTGGCCTCCAGCTTTTATCTTTTTTTGAAATCCACTTTTTAGGGCAGGAGGAAACTTTGAGGGAGGATGTGTTCTGTGTCTTCATTGTGGTCGTAGTTTCAAGGGTGTATATACCTGTCAGAAATCATAAAATTATAAACTTTATTTATTTATTTATTTTTTTGGTGAGGAAGATTAGCCCTGAGTTAACATCTGTTGCCAATCCTCCTCTTTTTGCTGAGGAAGACTGGCCCTGGGCTAATATCCGTGCCCATCTTCCTCCACTTTATATGGAACACCACCACAGCATGGCTTGACAAGCAGTGTGTCTGTCCGCGCCCGGGATCCGAACCTACAAACCCTGGGCTGCCAAAGCAGAGCTTGCGCACTTAACCACTATGCCACTGGGCCGGCCCCGAAGTGTAAACTTTAAATAGGTGCAGTTTATTGTATGTGAATTAGACTTCGTTGAAACTGATTTTTTAAAAAGTCAATTGTTCCTAACCTCACTGAGTAATTTTTTTATTGATGTTTTAATAGTTTATAACGTTGTGAAATTTTTTGTTGTACATTTTTGTTTGTCCATCACCATATACATGTCTCCCTTTACCCCTTGTGCCCACCCTCTACCCCCGTTGCCCCTGGTAACCACACTACAGTTTTCTCTGACAGAGTAATTTTTACCACCACTTGCTTTGAAATGCTACCTTTATCAAATAAAAATTCCCATTTTTGAGGGTTTTTTTCCCTCCTGAATTTCCATTCTATTTGACTGATGTTTATTTCTGTCAGTACCAAACTACTTTTAATTACTGTTGCATTTTAATATTGGGTGGTCTAGTCTCTTCTTGTTACTCTTTAAAAAAGTTATATTGGCTGTTCTCCCGTATTTATTCTCTGGAACTTTGGAATTATTTTGTAAAGTTCTTGGGAGAAAAAGACCTTTGGTGTTTTGCTATAAAGTTAAATCGTTAGATTTTTGGATGTATTAGCGTATTTGTAATTTGAATCTTCTGATCTGATCTAGAAATAAACTACTTATAAAAATTTTTATTTCCCTTGTAGAATTTTATATTTTACTTCACATAGGATTATATGTCTTATATTTATTCCTACTTATTTTAAAGCTCTGGTCAATAGTTTTTTCCCCATCATGTTTCTCCTCATATTATTTGTCTTGATAAAAACGTTTGATTTTTTAAAATATCTGGCCATTTCATTAAACTTTCTTATGTTCTAATGGGTATTCTGTTGATTCTGTTTAGATTTTCAGATGTATGATTATCTGCAAATAATTTTGCTTCCTCCTTTCCAATATTTATCTGTCTTATGTCATGCTCATGTCCAATTGCTCAGGCTAGCAATAGTGGCCATCTTGCCTTAATCTTGAATTTAATGAGGACACCTCTAGCGTTTCATTTTTATAGATGCCAAATTAGGAATAAATCAGGAATGTATGTAAAATTATGTTGAATGTTTTGATGTAATATATTTAGACCATCTTTTTTTTCTCCCTTTGACTTGTCATAAGGTGAATAACAATAATAGATTTCTTAGAATGAATCCATCTTGGCCATGTTGTATTAATTTTTAAGTGTAATACTGTATTTTATGTGTTAATGTTTTATTAAGTATTTTTGCATTACAATAATTTTAAGCATGACTGGTCTGTACTTTTTTTTGGTATGCTTTGTTCTACTTTGGTATAAATAGATGCTATCATCTTAAAATAATCAGGGAGATTTCCTCCTTTTCTTATGTTCTGTAACGTAAAACAGTTTAAATAGCACTAGAAATATTTGTTTCTTGAAGGCTTGAAAGAATTCTCATAGAAAGTGTTCTGGGCTTAATTTCTTGCATGATGTCTATCCATTATCTAAGGCTTCCTCTCTCTCTCTTTTTTTTTTTTATTTGTGAGGAAGATCAGCCCTGAGCTAACATCCATTCTAATCCTCCTCTTTTTGCTGAGGAAGACCAGCTCTGAGCTAACATCTATTGCCAATCCTCCTCCTTTTTTTCCCCCAAAGCCCCAGTAGATAGTTGTATGTCATAGCTGCATATCCTTGTAGTTGCTGTATGTGGGATGTGGCCTCAGCATGGCTTGAGAAGCGGTGCGTCGGTGCGCGCCGGGGATCCAAACCCGGGCCGCCAGCAGCAGAGTGCACGCACTTAACCGCTAAGCCACGGGGCCGGCCCTTCCTATCTCTCTTGAAGTCAATTTTGACATTGATATTTTCTTTGAAAATCATTCATTTCATTCACATTTTCAAATTTATTAACATGGTATTTTACAAAAATATTATTTTATATTTTTTGATATTCCGTATATGTATAGGTTTCCTCCACTCCTTTCTCATTCTTAATTATAATATAGATTTATCTATTTATTTTTTAAGACATAATCTGATGGGTTGGTTTATTTACCATCTATATTTTTCTAATTCATCCATTTTACCTTTACATTTATCAATTAATTTATTTTACTTTGCTTAAGTTTCTTTATTATTTGTTGCTCTTCAAAATAATTCATGTGTCTTCAATTGGAAAACCTGAAAAATGACAACCATATCTTTCAAATGAATTAAATTTTCATGTATATTTGGTTTAGATACTATAAGTGAAAGGATGCCTAATTAAATAGGTTATTATGATTCTGTAGTTTTCTTGGTGACTGTATATAATATAAAGATTAAAATCATGGTAAATCAGTTTAAAAGTCAAAGCAAATATTTGTCCGTTTTGTGTATAGGTCAAAAATATTTTGATTGACTTCTTTTAATAGACTACAAGAAAAATATAAAGTAAAAGTAGATCACATTTTCCTCTCACCTTCTATTTCTATGTGCTATTCCTTTATTTTTTGTTTTTAGCATCTTCTCCATCACTGAGGTGTTTAGTAAACTCCTGTTATGCTAGGCTCTCTGTTGGACAAACTTGACCCTTGGCCCCTTCTCCCGTCCTCTGGGTCTGAGCCCTAACTCCTTTCTCTATCAAAACACGTCTGACCTAGGTTTCATTCCCTCAGTAATGGGCTCACCCTCTAACTAGATGATAGCTTGGTCTGATAAACTCTCGCTAAAATATTAATGCTTGGCAGTCATTTACAATATTACCTTCCTATAAACATTTGCATTTTCGTAGAGAACTTTTGGAATTACAGTGTGTTAACCCTGTAAAATTGGTGGTAGGGATACTCTTTGCTGGTATTTGAATTAAACAGTATAGACAACTTTCTTTAAATGTAAAACCAGCTCCATAGACAATACACCGATATGTATGAACTTCTTCAAAATCTAATTTTGTTAGGAGCATTTTATAAAACCACGTTAAATTGTCTCATTTTTATTTGTAGGCTGGTGGAATGAAGGCAGGAACATTTGACCCTTACCCTTCACATTCTGCTGACCCTTATGCGGTTAAGTTGGCAAAGCAGATTTCCAGGAAAGATGTTAAGATTTTCCACCCACCAGGTGGACCAAAAAGCAGACCAACTGAAAGCATAATGGCTTTGAATGTCAAAAGGTAGTGATATGTTACATTCAGCCCGTGCACCGTGAAAAGTTGTCTGCAACTTTTAGATTTCTTCAAAATAATATCTTCTATTTGAACATTTAAAAATGACAAATTTGGGTGACTTTAGAAATCTCAGCTCCTTCCGTAGACCACTGTCCATTATAGAAGTTCTTTCTCATCTTCTGAAATTCCCAGTTGAAAAAGCTTAATTTATCTGTGCCAAACCATTCTGTCCACAATTTTTTAGGCAAATCTATAGCACCTTATTATGAGTTGTTTGAGACTGTTTAGATATTTCTAGTTCAATTCGCAGTACATGTTAACATTGTGTGTTTCTCAAAGGGAGTTTTTGACCCTTGTTGAATTATTATCTCTATGTGGGTTCCAGGCTCTCAGTAATTGTGAGGAATCCTAATGACACTTAAGATTTCTGTCCTTAACTTTGAAATAATCTTCTTTGAAAACAGGAAATATTTTGGTTACTTAAAAATACTATTAACATCACTTTATAATACTTTGAGAAAAAGTATATTAAGGTATCTTAAAACTTCAATTTTACCCAGTTTTTGAGCACTGTCTAAATTGAAAAGAAATTCTTAAGAGTTCAGAATATAAATTAGAGAAGGACAATCCATCATTCTTTGTGTGTGTGTGTGCGCAAAACCATAAAAAAGTAGAATTCATTTGATTACCTTTCTGTCTTGAATTCATTGAAAACGTTTTAATGCCCAACAATGTAATCATACAGTGTATTAGGTAAAGGACACCAAATTCACATTCTTTTCTTTTATAAAAACAGTGGTACATCTTTATCACTTGTGGACAGTGGTTATAATACCAATATTATTGTTATATCACAAAAGTAAGATTGCCCTTCGTTATTTATGTAATTTAACTGTTGTTTGCAGGAGTAATATTCTGTGTGGGCTAGTTGGTAGAGTATTGGACTGGAAACAGGAAGCTATGGAGTCTTTTTTCCATGTCCTTTGACCTTTTGTCCTTTGGCAAGCCACCTATCAGTACTCTGCCCAACAGTATCTATACGTATAACAGAACAGACAGTAAAATCAGAATTTTGCTCACCACACTCAACCTCGAATAGATGGAATTTTTTTCTTGTGGGGTGGTTTCAGGTTTTCTGTGTGTTCCTTTCTCTCCAGAGAACAGAGCTGAGAAGGTTCTGTGATGCCCAGCATATGTGTTTGGAGCAGAGAAAAGAAAAGAGTAACTGATTGCTCTTTTGAAAAATCAGAAGTTTATCTTCTGTTTAGTAATTTTGAGTTTATTGAAATCTCTTTCTTTTTACATTATCACAAATATTATCCTAAATCAAGTTTTCATTTCTTTTACCCTAATTTTAAAACTAATGAACTTCTCTGGATGGTAGTATTTAAAATTGGTCCTATAAACCAATTTTTCCCTCTTAAATTACATTTTAAAAATATATCTGACTTATATGAAGTGAAGCTTTTTAACTTGCTGAGAAAATCTGGTTTTGGATTGTTAATTTTTTATTGTAAAACATTTTTACAAGAACGTGCAGATATATAACCTGTACCTATAAAATTAAATGTGCATTTTTTTCCAATTTTAGGGCACTAAATATGAAGAACTACAAGACTGCTTCAGTACAGTCCTATTAGCATCTGGAAGACAAATAGCTTTCTAGATCCTGACTCTCAGTAACTCATCATTAAGTGCTAATTATTTGAAAAAATATAAGATGTTGTGGGACAGATAGCTAAAGCATCAAAAGAAATTTAAGCCTGCAACTATAATACTCTTTCTTGTTTTAGTACTGTTACTTAAAGAATAAATAGAATTTGTTAATAATTTAACTTATGATTACTGATCTATATTTACATCTGTGTGTCTGAGGAGAATATAATGTTTAGAAATTTTATAAAATCTTGAAGTGTATTCTGTTATTTGAGAACTTTGACTCCTAATGTTAAAAAATGGCAGGGTTGGAGAGTAGGGGTGGAGGTGGGGCCTGGAGGGGTAGAAAGTACACAGTAAATTCTTAACTTGCTGTTTCTTCTTGGAGGTATTTGAAAATTGGATTGAGAGCTATCTAAGTGTCATAGCCTGTTAAAGCATTCTTAACATCGAAGATAAATATTGATTCATTCCTATTGCGTAGATTCCTATGTACACACATTATATAGTGAGGCAAATGTCTCAACTTATGTGGCATCACGCCTTCTATTTATGGCCTATGTCAAACATCAGATTAGCCAATGGCAGCCCCAGGATGAGTTGCGGGGAAGGGAGAATGGGGAGTGCAGTTTTAGTTCAGCATCTTATAAAAAATTACAAAGTTATAAGGTGGATGAAGTTTGTCTTGGATGTCCTCCCATGCTCCTCTGTAGCTGTCCAAACTGCCTCTCCAAGAGCATCCCCCTAGGTCTTATCCTCTTGTTCTCAAGTTCTCTCTTCTTTACTTACCCTGCCACTTTAAAAAATATCTGTTCTTAAAAGATATGATTTAAATAACATTACTGTAATTCATAGTGAGTCCTCTTTGAATAGTGGCGAGGATGGTGGTGGTATTTAAAAAGGGAAATTTAAAATATCTATTTATTTATTGGGGGAGGTTATTATTATTTTCTTTTGGTGAGCAAGATTCTCCCTGAGCTAACGTCCGCTACCAATATTCCTCTTTTTGTATGTGAGCCACTGTCACAGCATGGCCACTGACAGACGAGTGGTGTAGGTCCATGCCGAGGGACCTGGGCTGCCAAAGCTGGGCGCACAGAACTTAACCACTAGGCCACTGGGTCTGGCCCTGGGGAAGTTATTTTTAATTCATGGTGCTTTCTTAGTACTTGTCCCTTTGCCATTTTAGACTTCTCAGAGCTAAAGTCAGAATGTATAGAGGCTTTTTTGACTAATTTTTTTTTCAGTGGGGAGAACTATGTAAATCCAGGTATACATCTGGCTTTTAAAGGGATTGCAGATGGTACAGAAAATTTTTACTGTTGTCAAATATACATATTTTTATTTTCATGCCTCATAACTGTTTACTGTTTTTCTAAAACAATATTTAAAATTCTTATTTCCTATCCAAAGGACAGTGTGGAATGAACATCTTAAAGACATTATCAAGGGTATAATGTGACTCAAAGGGCAATACATTTGTCTTTAGAATAGGAATGGTTTTACCAGGTGCACATAACAATAAAATTCATATGGTTATGTGTTGATGAATTTTACCAAACAAGCTTTATAAGTATATGCATTCTTTTGAGGTAAAAGGCCTGTGTTTTCAGATTTTATTAAAATCTAAATAATCATTTTCACCTCTGCCTTTTGTTAGCTGTAGTTAATTTTTATTATTGTGCCTCTCCTAGCAAGGCACACTTCATATGATAGTCATAGATGGGAATACTCATGTAATGCCTTACTGGAGGGTATAAGAAGTGCTAGGACAATTGGTAGAGCTTTTCTAGAGTTCGCATAAATTTACAGAAAAGCAAATACAGAAACCAGTAATAGGAATAGTGAAGCATGTAGAAAAATTAAGATTTCTGAAATGATCAGTAATAGAGGAACACACGCAGACACACATTTGATTTGAGGGGCACAAACTATTTATGAGGCCAATTGATTGTTTTCTTACCACTATTATCTCTTCTTTTTTTTAAAAAATTTTTTTTTGTGTGTGTGAGAGGAAGATTAGCCCTGAGCTAACATCTGTCACCAATCCTCTTTTTGCTGAGGAAGGCTGGCCCTGGGCTAACATCAGTACCCATCTTCCTCCACTTTATATGGGACACTGCCACAGCATGGCTTGACAAGCAGTGCATTGGTGTGCGCCTTGGATCCGAACCCCGGGCCGCTGCAGCGGAGCATGCGCACTTAACCCACTACGCCACTGGGCCGGCCCTATTATCTCTTCTTTTGATTTTGAAAATACAACAATACAACCTTAGGTAGTTTCCTGTGAAACAACTTCCTTTTTTTTTTTTGGTGAGGAAGATCAGCCCTGAGCTAACATCTGTTGCCAATCCTCCTCTTTTTTGCCGAGGAAGATTGGCCCTGGGCTAACATCCGTGCCCATCTTCCTCTACTTTATATGTTGGGTCACCACCACAGCATGGCTTGATAAGCGGTACATAGGTCCGCGACTGGGATCCAAACCCACAAACCCCGGGCTGCCGAAGCGGAGCACACAAACTTAACTACACCACTGGGCTGGCCCCTGAAACAACCTTCTTCCCCCCCCACCCCCAGACTCAGACATGAAGAGTTAAGAGTTAATGAACACTGGCATCCTCTCTCTTGACAACTCAGGCATCCAGTTATCTACTGTCCCATTACGATGCCTGTATGACTTGAATAGGTTTCTGCATCCTCCATCAGTGAATAATGGAAGAAATAAGCTTGCTTAGCAGCCATTAATCTCCACTTCGTGCCAACCAACCATACCTATTTAAGGCTCAAGATTGAAACAAAGATTGGGGATCGTGTGAGAACGGCTTAACTTTAAGAGAGACTTAGATCAACAAGAAGCTCCACTGGGAACTGGAGAGAAAGTTAAGCAGTAGCTATCTTATTTTTGGCAATCTTCTGTTCTTCTTCAGAAGCTGCCTGCTCCTTTTGTATGTTAATGTTGTGGAACATGCATTAGAATAATAAGCTGGGCTCAACCTGTGACTAGCCATGTAAATTGGAACAAATCACTTAAGCTCTTGAGACCCTTTCCTCATCTGCCTTATCTATCTGGAAGAAGTATCATGAAGAGCAAATTAAAAATATTTCATAAGCTATAAAAAATTATATATAAAACTTTACAAAAACTAGATCAGTCATCATCCATCAAACAATTTGTTGTAAATAAGGTGTCAGGTAATTTGTTAATTTGAATTTTCATCAATTATAACTGAATATTTCATTATGGTATTTTGTTTAAAATGTCAAAAATCAATTAATAGCTAATACTTATATAGTACTTACTGTGTGCCATGTATCATTCCATGTGCTTTACATATTAATGTGTTTATATTTACTAATCACTTAATCTTCATTTAACAAATGAAGAAATAGAGGCAGGAAAGATTAAGTAACTTGTCAAACAGTGGCAAAACCAGGCATTCTCGCTGCTTTTAACCACCAATTATTTCATTATGTTCCTAGGCCACTTCCCCAATTTCCACAGAAATAATGATCTTTCTTAAATAACTTCAAGTTTCATTATTCACTCTGCAGCCTTTGTCAGAACTATAGAGCGGAGTAAGGTGGAAGTTACTTACCTGTAGAAAATCAAGTATAGAGCACAAATTAGTTGACAAGATGAAAGACTGGGAAAACTTTCTGATTTATTCTTTCCTACACCTTCTTAAGGGGCACAGGTTAGAAGCCTCTGGGAGGTAGCTAGAGAAACATATATTTATTCACAAATGTATATTTATTTCCAAAAATCTTCATAAAGCAATATGGAATCATTGTACTTCAGTTAGGAAGGGACCTAAATGTCATCTTGTCCAAACTCCTTGATGCTTAAAACTCTTCACAACGTTCCTACCAAGTGAATGCCCAGCCTATGCCTGACACTCTCTGATGTGATGGCAGCCTCTGCGTTGGGCATTCATTTAACAAATATTGATGGCTGTATGTTCCAGACGAGGTTCTGGGCACTAGGATGCAGCTGTAAACCAGAGACAAAATCTCTGCCTTCCATTTGTTTCGGAAGACAGATAACAACATCAGGTAAAGACGAATGCTCTGAAGACAATAATGCAGGGTGAGGAGCTAGAGGGGGTGGGTTGGAACTAATTTTTAAAGGATGGTTAGGGAAAGACTCTGAGGAAGTGGCGTTTAAAAGAGACCTGAATGAAATGAGGGAGTGAGTAGTTGTTCCAGGCAAACGGAAGAGTACGTGCAAGAGGTAAGCATGATCTCAGAGTGTTTGTGGAATGACAGAAAGTTCAATGTGGCCACAGCAAACTGAGAGAGGTGGAGGAGGTTAGGAGGCTAGAGAAATGCACAGGAGCTAAATCTGAGGGTCTGGAGGTCATAGGAAGGACTTTGGGTTTTGTTCTGAGTGTTATGAGAAGCCATTGAAAGTTTTGGGGACAGGCATGACACATTAATGGTTTACATTTCACAAGATCCCTTTGGTTGGTATTTGCAGTAGTGGCTGTGGTAGGGTGAGAGTGGAAGGAGGAAGGCCACTGTGATAGAAAAGATTTGGTGGCAGCTTACGCCAGGGGGACAGCAATGTAATCTTTGGACAGCAGTTTGGGAAATGTTTCTTATATACAATTGAAATCTGTCTTCTTAAAGTTTTTGCTCATTAGTCCTTGTTAGAGACATATAGGAAAAAACTAATGCTTCTCCCCAGGACAACTCTTTCCATATTTGAAGGTAACTTTTATTTTTCTGGGTGTTTATTTCTTCTGACGTGTTTTTCTGTTCCTTCACCACTCAGTCCTCTCCTACAATATGATAATGTGGCTCCTTTCAAAGGGATGAGGCTTAGATTGAATGGACTATTTCTTGTATGGCCTGATCATCCCAGACTGGATAAGAACTATCATTCTCTTTTTTAATATATAATATTCATATTAGTGCATTCTAAGATCTCCACAGACTCTTTTCAGTCAATCTTACTTGTATATTTTCAACTATTATCTGTAAACCATGTCTTCAGCTTAAAACATTATTCTGAATCAGATTTGTATTTATAACTGCCTACCAGACATCTTTTCTCTCTTTTTTAAAAAATATTGCCTATAGATGTTAGCTCAGAGCCAGTCTTCCTCAGCAAAAAGAGGAGGATTAGCATGGATGTTAGCTCAGAGCTGATCTTCCTCACAAAAAAAAAAAGAAAATATTGCCTAGATAGCTCAAATGAAATGCATCAAAAATGGAATCTATCATTTTTACCTCTTAAATTAGCTTCTTATTCATTATTCTCTCTTTTATGGAAGGAAATCGTACTTCCAAATATCAAGTACCTTAAAGCAAATCTTGGAATTATTCAGAAGGGGTCCCCCTTTACCATCAAATCTACTGCTTCACTAACTTAAACACCCTGTGGTGGATTCCCATTGTCCTAAGATAAAGACAAAATCCATACCAGGGTTAATAGGCTCTATAAGACTTTTCTCCTTTCTCTTCCTTCAACTTCATTTCTTATTATTCTCCCTTGCTCTTTTCGTTCCTCCTAGGGTAGATTTATTTCACTTTTATAAATGAGACACATGCCCTTGCCTGGGAGGGATTTATCCATTTTCTCTAGCTTGGAACCTTTCCTACCATGCATCTTCTTCTTACTTGACTAACTCCAATTTGTAGACTTTCAGATCTCTTCTAAAACATCCTTCCTTAAGGAAGGTCTTCCTGATCTTTGAGATGAGGTTGGGTCCCTCTGTTATGTATTCAAGTAGCGCCCTCTGAGGTCACATATAAAATATTTATTAAGGCTGTATCCTCTCTGAGACTGTAAGTACCATAAGATTATGGTACTTTGATTTTGATTTTAGTTTTGATTATAGTTATTAGCACCTAGCACAGTGCTTGACACATGGTGTGGGCGCTCAGTAAATATTTGTTGATTGAATGAATGAAATGTACTATGGTGGCCATATTTAGTAATCTATCACTTTCACCTTGAACTATTTGTAATTCCTTGAAAGTGTTATGTTTTGAGTTATTATGATGGTTCCTATGCTGTTTTCCTTTCCTGGAATGCCCTAAGCCTTTCATTGTCTTGCTAACTTTCCAATTATTACTCAAAACTGAGATACATAATACATAATAAAAGCCAAAGATAAATAATTAATCAGATGGAAGACTTACAGGGCTTAGATGCTTATGTTACTATTTGAAAAAGATTGAAAATAAAATAAGATACTTAATTCAAAAAGAGAGAAAAATGACAAACCAATTGAAAAGTAGATCTGAAAAACTTAGAATTGGTTTTTTGAAAAGCCCACCTAGAAAAGAGAAAGAGAAGAGAGAGAAGACAAACTATATTATGAGTAAGAAATAGATTTAATCACAGATATGGAGGCAGTAAAACATGTACAATCCTATATTAAATACATTTGAAAATAAAATCCCTACAGAATTAAAAACTAATAAAACTTGATTAATTCTAAATTTTATTTTGAAGACAAATATGAAAATAGTGCTATGAAAATGTGAAAGAGGGTAGTTGTTCTAACCAAAAATATACTATGAAGCTATTTATACTATAATCAAAACACTAATGTATTGGGGCTTCTGATTAAAACTGGCAGGCAGAACACACCTATTTGCTGGATCTCCTTCTCTGACCCTAATAACACGATAGTAAAATAATGAGCCCAGAAAAAGGAAGAATATAAGGAGACCATCAGAGGATAAGGCATTTCAGAAAATTTCGTAGACAAAAAGAAGTAAGAATAGAGCTAGAGACATTTAATTAAAAGTGTGTTTAGGAAACATTTCTTCAGTCAATTTCTTTTTTCTCCTACCTCCTCTCCTACCTCCTCCCCATCCCTCAGGGCTTTCCCAGTTCAGGCAACCCAGAATTTTACCTCCAGGTGAAAAAACAAAAGCTCTTCCCTCTAAACATTTGGAAGAGCTACCTAAGGAGAATTGAGGCTACATGAGTAAGGTGGTTCTTCTGGCGTTATTATTCTAGTAATAATAGTTGTTTTGGTTCTTATTTTGGAGAGCTCTGTAGCCTAAAGAGTGGCTCTCTGCTTATACGCCTTAAAGTGAAGAATGGCTTCACAGTTAGAGGCAGCTTTACTATAGTTGGGGGAGATTCAGTGGGAAAACATACCTACACTTACCAGCTACTTAGAAAAATCAGTGCTATGTTCTATCCATTCATAAGACTTGACTTTCCAAACTTCCCAAACTTGACTACCCAAGATTGGCTTCTGGCCAAGATAGAGTAACAGAGACTAGATTTATCCTCCTTCCTTAAACAATTAGAAACTGTGTAAAACATACAACAACTCTTTTTAACATTGGACACAGGTAGTGCAGGACTGTGATCTATGAGAAAAAGGAAACTGAGGTGAGCCCTGCTATTGCTTTTTGTCTGCAGGCACTTTCTGGACTGGAGAGGATGAAGGGGAGTCTCAAACAAAGTATGGAAGTTGTGCTGAGACTGAAATTGGAATCCAAGGAGTCTAAAGTGGCTGCAATTGGTGGGATAGAGTTCTAGAGGGGAAAGAGCTACATGGGAAAAGAGTTCAGAATTCTGCATAGGAGCCACCTTAACTGCTGACTACTAAGACATGCACGCATAAAGTTAAATTCCACGAGGCAGAGCAAAGAACAATTGGGGACCTGTCAGCTAACATGTTCCCAAACAGCTCACAGAGGGCCAGCAATCATTCGAGGCTGGGACGTTCCCACCAGCCAGTGGAGAGTTCTTGTCAACTTCTCAGGGCATTCAGTGGAGATTCCAGAGGATCGAGACTAGACTAGAGGTTACTCTAGATGCACCCTAACAAAAATTTAAAAAACAAGCCTCAAAAGGGTCAAATTTAAATAGAAGTAATATATAATGCCTAACAGAAATAATCCCAACAGTCTGTAAAGGAAAACAACAAAATCCAGACAATCAACAATGTACAATTCACAATGTCCATCTTCCAATAAAAAACTACTAGATATGCCAATAAGCAGGAAAATGTGACCCATAACCAGGAGAAAAATCAGTCCATAGAAATAACCCCCAAAATGGTAGAGAAGATGGAATTAGCAAACACATTAAAATAGCTAATATAACTATGTTAATGTATTTAAAGGAAAATATGAACACGATGAGGAGACAAATGAAAGTTATAAACAAACACCAAACGGGAAATCTAGAGATGAAAAACAAAATATCTGAAATGAAAAACTTTAGTAAATGGAGATAAAAGCAAATTTAGCATTGCAAAAGAGGCAACTAGTGAACTTTTGAAGATATAGTAATAGAAAGTATCCAAAGCGAAACACAGAAAAAAGACTGAAAAGAAAATGAATGGAATGCCAGTGAGCTCTAAGACAATATCAAATGGTTTAACATATGTGTAATCAAGTCTTAGAAAGGAGCAGAGAGAAAAAGATTTAAAAAAATAATGGCTGAAATTTAATGTGATGAAAATTATAAACAGATGCCCAAGGAACCACAAGGAGGATAAACACAAAGAAAATGATAATAAAACTACAGAAAACCAGTGATAAAGAGAAAAATATTAATGTTGGCCAGAGAAAAAAGACACACTATGTATAAGAATTCTTATCAGAAACATGGGGGCCAGCCCCCTGGCGGAGTGGTTAAGTTCTGCGCACTCTGCTTCGGTGGCCAAGGTTCACAGGTTTGGATCCCAGGCATGGACCTACACCACTCATCAGCCATGCTGTGGCAGTGACCCACATACAAAATAGAGGAAGATTGACACAGATGTTAGCTCAGGGCTAATCTTCCTCAAGCCAAAAAAGAGGGACATTGGCAACACATGTTAGCTCAGGGCCAATCTTCCTCAGCAAAAAAAGAGAGAAAGAAACCACACAAGTCACAAAACAATGAGTGACATCTTCAAAGTGCTGAAAGAAACTGTCAACTCAGAATTCCGTGTTCTTTGAAAAATATTTTTCAAAAAATTAAGGTGAGGGGCTGGCCCAGTGACATAGTGGTTAGGTTCGTGTGCTCTGCTTCAGTGGCTCAGGGTTTGTGGGTTTGGATCCTGGGCACAGACCTATGCACCACTCATCAAGCCATGCTGTGGCAGGCATCCCACATATAAAATAGAGGAAGATGGGCACGGATGTTAGCTCAGGGCCAATCTTCCTCAGCAAAAAGAGGAAGATTGGCAATGAATGTTAGCTCAGGGCTAATCTTCCTCACACACACACACAAAATTAAGGTGAATAAAGACTTTTATAGAAAAAGAAAAGCTGAGACCTGCATTACAAGAAATGTTAGAAGAAGTTTTCGAGAAGAATAAAAATGATATCAGATGGAAACTTGGATCTACTCAAAGGATGCTGGAAATGATAAATGTGTAGTTAAATATAAAATAGGTTTTTTTCCTCATGGTTTAATTTCTTTGAAGAGGCAGAGATAATTTACTATTTATAGTAAAAATATTAAAAATGTGTTGTGGAGTTATAACATATATAAAGGTAAAGTCTAAACAACAATAGCATAAAGAATGGATGGAGGGAAATAGAAATATGTTATTGTAAGATTCTTCCAATGTATATGAAATGATATAATATCATTTGAAGAAGATCTATGGTAAGCCAAAGATGTATATTATAGAGCAACATTTAAAAAATAAACAAAGAGGGATGTCTAAAAAGCCAAAGTAGAGAGAAAATAGAATAGAAGAACAGTTCTTTAATCTTAGTTCTGTATTTAAATGGATTCAATGCTCACCATTAGTCCTTTTCTCAATACTTGAATTCTTTGTTCGATTTCTGGATTTAGTCATGAATTTTTCATGGTATATATTTATTATGTGACTTATTAAAATTTTTCCTAGTGATTCACCATTACAAAAAAAAAGTAAAAGGATACAAAAATATGTACTATGCAAACACTAATCTAAAGACAACTGAGGGCCTATATTAATGTCAATCAAAGACTTTAAAGAATATCACTAGTGATAAAGAGGGTCACTTCATAATAATTAAAGAGATCAATTAACCAACAGGATGTAAAAGTCCTATAAGTGCACAAATAAGAGAGCTTTAAAACATATGAAACAAAAACTGATAGAATAGACAAACCTACTTCTTTATTCTTCTATCAGTAATTGTTAGAACAAGTAGACAGGAGATCAGTAAGGATATAGAACATTTGATCAACACTGTCAACCATTTTACTTAGTTGACATTTATGAATACTCCACCCAGCAACAGCAGAATATACATTTTCTTCAAGTTCACATGAAACATTAACCAAGACAGACTGAATTCTGAGCATTAAAACAAGTCTCAATAAATTTAAAAAGATAAATTGTACAGAGTATGTTTTCTGATCATAATAGAATTAAATTAGGAATCCATAACAAAAATGTCTGAAAATCTCCAAATATTTGGAAATTAAGCAATGCTTCTAAACAGTCTCTTAGGTCGAAGAATAAATCACAAGGGAAAGAGAAAATATTTTGAACTGAATGAAATTGAAAACATATACAACTTTATGTGATGCAGCTAAAGCTGTGCTTGAAAGGAAAGTTGTAGCTTTAACGTATATAGTAAAGAAAAATAAAGTTTCCAAACCAATGACCCAGTCTTCCACCTTAAGAAACTAGAGAAAGAGCAGATTAAACCCAAAATAAGCAGAAGGGAGGAAACTATTAAAACAAGAACAGAAATCAATGGCTTAAAAATAGAAAAATCAATAGAGAAAAATCAATAAAACAGCTAATTTTTGAAAAAAGCAATAAAATTGATTAAACTCTAGCAAGACTGATAAAGAAAAAAGGAGAAACCCCAAATTACCAATGTCAGAAATTAAAGATGTGACATTACCACAAGTCCTCTGGATGTTAAAAAGATAATAAGGAATATTATAAACAACTTTATGCCAATACATTTGAGAATTTATATGAAATGTATAAATTCTTCAGAACATATAAATGATCAAAACTAACTCAAGGAGAAATAGAAAATCTGAATAGTTTTATATCTGTTAATGAAATTGATTTTGCAATGTAAAACCTTCCCGTTCGAAAACTCCAGGCCCTCTGGTGAATTCTATTATGTATTTAAGGAAGACATAATATCAATAATACCAATCCTACACTAATCCTTTCAGAAAATAGAGGAGGAGGGAACACCTCCCAACACATTTTATGAGGCCAGATTTTCCTGATACCAAAACCACATAAAAACATTAAAAGAAAATAATATAGAGATCAATATCCTTCTGAACATAGAAGCAGAAATCCTTAACAAATATTATCAAATTGAACCAAGCAGTATGTACTAAAAGGATATACATGACCTAGTGGAGTTTATTCCAGGAATGCAAGGTTGGTATAATGTTTCAAAATTAATCAATGTAATTACCATATTACCAGATCAAAGGGGAAAAAGCACATGATCACCTCAATAAATGCAGAAAATGCATTTGAGCAAAATTCAATGTTTATTTATATAGCAAGCAGTCTTGCAAGCTAGAGATAGTGTCTCCTCTGGAGCAAGGGCGGGTATGCTATCTGTCCTGTATACTAAAGGTAATGTTTCCATCTAGAGCAAAGGGCAGGCATGCTTACTGCACTTATAAAAAATTTGGGTTCCCTAAACTCAAAGTTGTCTTCTGTAATATAACCCACTGTGTGGCCCTTTTCATGTTGCCTATAGGAATTGGGGCTTGGAGAACTGATACAAAAATGCTAATACTGTGGCTACTGCTATTGCTCTGAGTCACAAACTGTCTTTTATCTCTGACCCAGGAATCTCATGTCTTGCACTAGAACCCACAAAACTGTGTCAAGGCTAACATATTAGCTTACAAGTTAGGTAAAATCTCAGACTGTTCACATTTCTTGACAATAAAAAAAATATACCTAATTCCAATATCTAATTTAAAAAACTAGTCTACTCTAATCTGTTACAAGGAAATTGTAATCATATGTAAAAGTGAACTTAAAATTATTTTGTGAGAAAAAAAGTACTTGGACAAAGGATTTTGAAACATTGATTTTAGAAATTTATTTACATATCTTGGATGGAAGCAGTTGATACAGTTTGCCTGGAATTCCTGAAAGAAAAGAAGAATTTTTTTAAGCTGGGAGTGGTAAGTAAACTTCAGAAAAATAATAATTAAAAAAACCCCTGCTCCCTGCCAAAGTAGCTTTGTGCAATGTATAGAAATAACATAAATAAAATAACGTCAATTTTATCAAAAGAACAAAATCCCTAAATAATTCCTCTATATAATAAATTGGATACAAATCTTACAAAACTAAATTGTATTCCTCTTAAAAGTTTCCTTCCTATTACTGTGCCCAATAGGCTAAAAGAATCTTAAACGATCTCTACTAATCCACCACAATGTACATACCTTTCAAATCAGGAGCTAAGGGTCTACTCCTAGGACTAGAGGTGTCTTCATGAATCTCATAGTTGTCAAAATGGAATTTCTCTCTTCTTGAAATGTAACCCATTTTTGATAGGTCATTATGCTGACTACACATTTTTTCACTTAGATTTAAATATTCTCTTTGAAGATTCCGCATCTCAAATTCCAAAGTATCCCTTTCATTTTCTATACTTCTTACGTAGTTTTCTAAAAGTATTTTGTCTTCCGCAAGTCTGCTGATGCTGTTTTCAAATTTTATGTTTTCTTGACTATGTTTTTTTAGTTCTTCTTTTAGAATCTGATTATCTGTTTTAATTTCCATTACCATTTTTGATAACATTTCACATTCATTGCCCATTTCTGACAAGCTATTCTTATAAATACTTGCTTCTGATTTTGCATTTTGTATTTCTTTTAGAAAATTCTCTTCTGCAGTAGATTGGTATGTTTGAATATTCTCAATTTCTCTTTCCATCATTTGTCTAGCAGCAGTAGATTCTTGTAATGTTGTTTCAAGATTAAGTTTTTCGTCTTTAACTGTTTCTATTATTTGAAGAAGTGTCTCTTGTTCAGTTTTTGCCAATCTTTCTTTCTCTTTTAGCTGCATTATCTCTAGCTGGTTTTCTTTTAGTTCATTTTCAAGTGAGATTTTTTCCTTTAGAAGTTGGTGTGTTTTTTTCTCTAACATTTCCTTTTCATCTTGTATTAACAGAATATTTGTTTTCATTGATTCCATTTCTATACTCATTCGATTATTTTCATTATTGACAATGGCCATATCATTTTGAGTTTTGTGTTCCTTACTTTTTAGTTGATCTAATGTTTCTATCATTTGTTGCTTCTCCAAAGAAAGTTGACTGTTTTTTTCCTCTAGAGTTTTATTTTGTCCTTGGAGAACATTATATTTACTAACTAGTTTTTTCAATTCTTTAAGACATTCTTTACCATCTTCTTCTGTTTTAATTAACTTGGACTGAATAGTGTTCTTTTCTTCAACCAAATTCTTAAGTTGCTTTTCATATATTTCAATTTTCTGTATCAGAGATTGTGTGGTAAAGACTAGAGGTTTTATTTTGGTCTTAAGGGTTAGATTTTCGTTCTCCAGTTCTGTTACTTTTTTCTGTATCTGCATAGATTCTTTTAGGTAATTCTGTAAGTACTGAATTTTTGCAACACACTGCTCAGTAACAGAATTGACTTTGGATGTTTTCTCATTTTCGAATATTATTGATCCTTGTTTTACTACAAATGGTTGCCTTTCTTTGTCTTTCATTTCATATTTTGTTGGGTCAAAGAATGACAGTGTATGTCTTGGAACTCTGGAATGGAACTTTAAATCTGTAATATTCTTGCCAGCGATAGGAATTTCTTTATTGTTTTTCTCATTCTTCTTTCCCCTGTGTATTTCACTCTTATATAATTTTTTACATTTCCTACAAAAACTCACATGGAATTTTGACACTGTTTCCCTGAGTGGGAGTAATTTGTTTACTAATGCCTCTAATTCTGAAATTCTCTTTGATTTTATATCTTCATTTAAGTTGCTTTCTATATTTTCTTCCTTAATAAAGTTAATTTTTTCCTTGTGAATGGGGGACAGGTCATATTTACCATTACTTGGAACATTTGTATCAGTTTTTAAAGTTTGAAGTTCATTTGTAAGTGCCAGTTCCCTATCATGTGACTTTTGAAGCTCCTCCTTCATTTGTTTGATAGAAAGGCAAATATCATCTAAATTTTCACAAAATCCATGCTTGAGAAAAGGCATTGTAATTTTGGATTTATCCAGAATTACTGTATCAGCTTGAGACATCATATTTTGAGGTGTGTTAGGTAGAAAACTATAAAGGTTATTGTAATTCTTCAATATGTCAGAATGTTCTGAAGGGTTCATAATTGTATTTGGAGCGGAATTATCTGTTGAGGTTCTTCGAGTTAATATGTCCTTGAAATGTATCTGGGATGCAGTATTTATACCTTGAGAGAGACTGTTAACACTATTACTACTGAATTTTTCTTCCATTGAATGAAGACTCCTGGGATCCTCAAAATGATGAATTTTCTCCATAGAAAGGATTTCTTCTTGATTCTCTATAGGCTAGTAACAATAAAATGCACACTATAAATGTACTATCATTTGCCACATGACCAGCAAATTAAGTTAATTTTGTGTGGAAGATTAATTTTTACAACGAAAACGAACATTTTATCCATTTCTCCAGCAAAGAACCCTAATGAGTATGATTCATTTTTCTCCAGAAAATCGAACAACAGTTATTTTGAGATCTGTAACTCTGGTCTTGACAGTTTGCTTAGAAATTACACTTATTTCCTCAGGGGGTGAGATACATGGGCTAACTCTTCAATTTCAGAAATAGAAATTTAGCATCCCTCAAGAGACCTCATAGATAGGTGGTCTCTTGAATCCCTCAAATGGTCAAATGGAATAGGTCAATGATCAAATGGAATGCAATAGGTCAAATAGAAGTTTAAGGAAAATGATTATGTCCACTTCTGGGCTGTTGGTCAACCTTAGCTTACATTCCTAGTTTCAGAGGAGTCTAGGGCTGTGACTCTCCTGGAAATGTGAGTTCTCATCAGTGTAGACACAGTGACTCTGGTTTGGACCTGTTCTAAGGAATTCATACCAGGTCTAGGTCAATCTCAAAAGTAGAAAAACTCATAAGTGGACAGAGAGGCCATAAAAACTGCCTTGTATTTCAATTTACTTGGGAATTTTAGGTATCTGGACTAAGTCAGACGCCCCTCACACACGCCTAAGAGAAATGGGGAAGTTGCAGAAGTATGGAAGGAAACGCACGTCTTTTAGGGTTTTCAGCTCAGGAATTTCCTTATTTTCATCTCTGACAGTCCAATTGCCCTGTAAAGAAGGGAAGAATGTAAAGGTGAAGATAAACTGGTTGTAGTAACATTTTTGAAGTACCTAAATGTAGAAATGATTTTGTACAGAATAACATACCAAAGCCTGTTCAACTTGTGGGCTGAATACTGGATTTTTTTCTGAGCTAAATTGTGGGTTTTCTACTTCAATAATACTTTTGTTCAATATTTCACTGATTTCAGACTGTACCTTTTTAAAAGAAAAATTGAGAATGTTAGAATTTGATTTCAGATTTATAAACTTAAGAATGTATAGGAATAATAGATATAATAATTAAAAGATACCTTTAAATTTCATGCACATAAAAATTCTTTCCCATCGTATAAAATATGTTAAATTTGTGTAATTTATTGTCATCTCTATCATTAAAGGAGTCTTTAAGAAAATTATGCCTTTATTATATGACTATAAAATTAGAAAGACAATTTAGGAAAACAAGATTTTATGAACTATATTCAAATAATTTTAAATGTTTGATTTTTACAGTGGTGAGTAAATCAGAGACATTTGATCTCTGACCTCAGAATGGACTGTATACTAGAATACACCCTCAGGAGGAGTTTATCTTCTCATTTCCCCCTGTAGTTGCTTTTACTTTATTTTTTTCTGAAAGATTCACCCTAAGCTAACCTCTGTTGCCAATCTTCCTTTTTTTTTCTCTCCAAAGCCCCAGTGCATGATTGTATATCCCTAGTTGTAGGTCCTTCTAGTTCTTCTATGTGAGCCACTGCCACAGCATGGCAACTGACAGACGAGTGGTGTGGTTCCATGACAAGGAAATGAACCCGGGCCGCCATAGTGGTGAGAGCGCCAAACTTTAACCACTAGACCATTAGGGCTGGCTCTCCCTGCAGTGCTTTTAGTACAAGAATATTGGGATGAAGTTTATATCTCGTCTTCAGTGAATATGTGTTGTGTTATGCACCCCCAATATCTATACCCTATCCTTCTGTTAACATTACCCCTTATTTCTTCTAGATAAAATCCGTGTGCCTTTGGTGATACTGATCCCACTCTAGCTCCAGAGGTGGGCAGGTGACTCAGAGCTAACTGGTCAGAGCATTGCCTCCCTTTGGACAGTGACTGGTTCGAGCACTGCATGTGACCCAGTCTGGGGCAATCAGAATCAGGCCAAGACCCTCAGTATAAACTGCTGAGAGAGAAAAGCACGGTCTCTTCTCTGTCTGACTGGAATCTGGAAGGACAAAGGCCCGGAACTTTGAGCAGCCCTTTGCCACCACATGGAGTCTGAGAATCCATTACTATAGAAAGCAGAACCAAGGTAAGGAGTGAGCCTGGTTCCTTGATGATGTGAGTCCTGATCAGGTGGATTAAGCCATCCCCAAGTGAACCATCCCTAGCATTTTCAGTTACCTGAGCTAATAAAGTACACTTCTCCCCTTAGTCAGTTCGAGTTAGATTTTATATCACTTATAATGAGAGTCCCTGTTTGTAGACTATATATAGGTAGCACTTTAAATATATGTTTTAAAAATCAGTGAGCACTATTTCTTTTTGGCTGATATCCAAATATAAGTACAACAGAATGTAGTTTCCTCCAAACAAATTTTGAGCCTAGAATATGTTGCAACCTCTGTTGTATGACATTCTATATCAACTAATCAATTGGCTAGTGATCATCAGCTTAGAAATGTGGGATGATATCTTAAGTTTGGATATTTCCCACGCATAGATTAAAAGAAACATACCATGCTAACATTCTGCAAAGTCTGTATTCGGAGAGCCTGAAATGATTCTAATTGATGCTGAAGGGCCTATAACAAAATTAAACAAGGTATGAAGTTGAATATTTTTAGGTAGGTGAACATATACTTGAATTGTTATGATTTTTTAAATATCCCCCAAAGTTGCCTATTACAAGAAAGGATCACACGAGGGTCAGGTGACTTAATTCTTGATCATTCTTGCTAACCAATGCATTTTCATTAAGATTTTTGTGAAAAACGCATATGCATTTATGAAGTATTTATTTGGAAAAAGATCAGTCTCCACCCAGGTTTTCAGAGACAATAAAATGAAATATGCTCACTTTCAATGCTGATTGTGGTTGGATTTGATTTTCTGATTCTGAGATGGAGCCATATTCTAAAAAGCAAAATTGAAAGACCATGTGATTTAATTGTTAAGGTTTATTTTTAAACAACTGGTAATGGAAAGCAGTCTCTTGACTTTCTTGGATAGTGAGACAAAGAGATAATGGGAATTTTGATGTTCACATTAGGAAGAACCCAATGCTAGCCACACAATAAGTTTCAGGCATAATTCTCACTTGACTTAAAATGCCTACTTGAGATGGTAATAGTGGTTTTACTTTTATCATAAATAATTAACTTGTAACATTAAACTTGGAACTCTCAAAAACTCAAATATCTTTGCTTCTCAGATATAAACTACATTTTTTTGGTAAAAAAACTAATAATCCTCATGTTATGGGAGACCTTTTGCAAAGTACTGTATAGGTTTCAGTGTCTATGAAACAGCCATGTGATATTTTGCCTCCTTATCATGGAAAACAAGTTGGATTAATAGAGCAGACTTTTGTCATTCTCTGAAGCAAAGTACTACAAAGATTCATGTGTTCCTTCTCAGAAAATAGATTATAGATCTGCAACAGGGGAGAGACTATATAATGTTTGCGCATTTCCTGACATACATCCCTCTTTGTCCAAATGTTAGGCTACTTGCTTTGCAAATTTTTGTTAAAGATTTTAGAAAACATTCAGTGTCCTGAATGAAATGAGAGTTATGATAGAATGTTCCCATAGGCTGACAATTTCTGCTATATGAGAAGGTTTTTAAAGATGTCAGCACATCTTCTCCTTTGGAATGACAGTCTGCCAGATGTTATAGAAGCTGGTTATGGAAGCTGGTTGCAAAGTATAGCACTCACCCGTCCACCCCACCCTCCCAGCCCTACCGTCTGGCCCTCATCACTGAAAGAGCAACTCTGGTTCAGAGCCTGGAGCCATTTGTTCAACAGAAGAATCCCACCTTCATCAGAGGGCAAGGAGGGACAATGAGTCCAATTGGATATTGTCAGCTTTGCATCTTACTGGGAGTAAAATGGTAGTCTGAAATGTTCATCTCAGAGAGAGAAAAAGGAACTCAAGTGAGGTCTGCACCCATGCAGCAAGGCATCCCAAAGTTTTTCAGACTAAAATAACCTCTTCTAATGAAGTCAAATATATCAAAATGCAAATCAAAAAGACTATCTCACCTAGAATCCCACCACTCAGAACTAACTGTTGTGAATTTCAGGTACCCACCCTTCAGTCAGGTCTCTATGCATATGTGTGGAAAAAAACAGAAGTGACATCAGAACAGTGGGATCACATTGTACATGCTACTTTTAAATAAATAGTATTAGATTTACGTTTACTTTAATAGAATAAGGAAAACTGCAAATAGTACAAGTTATCACTAGTATTCATATTTTTTTTCACTACATGAGAGATTATTTCCTATGAGATCCCTCTAAGTTAATGAAAATATATCATGAAAAGGATTAAGAGATTGGAATTTGTATGTTTTTTAATAACATACATTTCTATTGTATTCAGTGTTGATTTATTCCCTGCCAAGAAAGGGAGTAAATTATGAGAAAATTAGCACTATACTTCCACCTACGCCTACTCCCCACTTTTCATGATATTTGAAGTTATATTGTTTTCACACTGTGAAGTTTAATGATGTTTACATTCTGTTCTGTAACCATAATTCCTTTTTTTTGTGTGTGTGAGGAAGATCAGCCCTGAGCTAACATCCGTGCTAATCCTCCTCTTTTTGCTGAGGAAGACTGGCCCTGAGCTAACATCTATTGCCAATCCTCCTCCTTTTTTCCCCAAAGCCCCAGTAGATAGTTGTATGTTATAGTTGCACATCCCTCTAGTTGCTGTATGTGGGACGCAGCCTCAGCATGGCCCAACAAGCGGTGCGTCAGTGCGCGCCCGGGATCTGAATCTGGGCCGCCAGTAGCAGAGCCGGCGCACTTAACCACTAAGCCACAGGGCCGGCCCCCGTAATTCCCACAAAGCTATTCATATTTAAATACGAAGATAGGATATTATTACTGTAAATATTTTCAGCCTTCAACTTTATTCTTGATGGATTTACTGTTCAAAGTTCCATCTCCTTCCTGCACCTGTAACAAGAGCCTCCCTTTTCTGCAGAGGTTTCCTTTGTCTCATTAGGACTTGCAAGTTCAAGACTAAATACAGGATTCCTTTTGCTAAAACCGAGTAAGAAATATGGAGCCAAAAGAAATCTAAAGACTTAAGTCAAGGGATATAGCAAATAAAAGATTTTAAAGAAAGAACATGAGATTTACAGACTGCTTCTAAATAGATTTCCCTCCCTCCATCTCTTCTCCTTTTTTTTTTTTGTTGGGAGAGATTCACCCTGAGCTAACATCTGTTGCCAATCTTCCTCTCTCTTTTTTTCCCCCCTCCCCAAAACCCCAGTACAAAGTTGTATATTCTAGTTGTAGGTCCTTCTATATGAATCACCACCACAGCATGGCTACTGACAGATGAGTGGTGTGGTTCCACACCTGGGAACCGAACCCCGGGCCGCTGAAGCAGAGCACGCTGAACTTTAACCACTGGGCCACTGGGGCTGGCTCTCTCTTCCTCCTTTTTTGACCACAGTATGATTGCAGTTACCATGCTGCTTCTTTTCATATGGCTCATGTGCAACCTGAGCAACTCTGCTCAGAATGTCTATTTTCTCTTGACATCCTTCCCTGAGTCCCATTGGTCTGGCCCTCTGCGATACAGTTTCAGGACCAGCTGAATATTTTCCTAAATAGGGATATTTTCCTATCCATTTTTCTATAGCCTAACAATTAAGTGAGCGGTGTGGGAGAGGAAAGATCATTTGGAGCTGTGTGAAGCCTTTGTTGGAGGATGTGATCTCTGCTGTTGTGGTGTTGTTCCCTGAGACTTGTTAGAACTCTAGAGGAAGATGTACCTATTGCTTTAGGGAAATACTCTCTTGATTGGGATTATTCCTTCAGTTCAGGATGGTGTCCTGGAATTAGGATTTCCACATATGACTGTGCAGGTTGTTCACTGCACAAGGGCTCCTGGGCAAAAGGACATGTGTGGGCTGAAATCCATCACCATGCTCTGCTCCACTCAGCTAACCGGCACCCTGCGTGGGTTTGCATCCGACTAGAGTCAGGTATACCCTCTCTAATCTGCACAAAGACACCCCATGAGCTAGGGGCAGCCCTGCCCAGAACTCTTTCTTTCCTCAGAGCAAAGTAAGCTCCTGTGGATCAGCCTCTGGGTTTACCCGTCTATTCTAGGAGCTGCTGCTCTCCACTCACCCAAACTCCAATCAATAGAAAGAAAGACACAGGTATTTCTCTGTCTTTTTGTATTCACATTTGGAGTGGGGGAGGGGCATTAATGAGTATTTTCAGGATTTTGACTTGCTTTATTGCTTCTGAAAGTCAGAGGCAGAGTTAGGAGCCAGGCTGTAGTTTGCCTTGCCAGAATCTTCTGTTCTATCTTTGGCCTCCACTTGCCAATTTTTTTGTCCCAAAGAGCGTCCCCTTCCTTCTTCAGGTGCTGCTGATGAAATTTTTACTGGTTTTCTAGCATTTTTTTGTTCATTTCATTTGGTACTGGGAGAGGGAGGTCTGGGATCTTCCTTGGCTTTGAAATCTCTACCTGAAAGTCTAGAACAATTTTTATAAGTTAATGGTTTAGTCTTAAATAATGTTTCGTATCTTAGTCGTTCATTCCTTCAACAATCTCATTCATTCAAATATTGAGTGACCACTATGTGGTGTGCCCTATTGTAGGTACTATACACACAGCAATGAACAAGACAGACGAGGCTCCTGCTCTCTCGGTGCCTGCCTTCTAAAGGAATAGACAGAAGAAAAAAAGCAAACAAAGAAATAAACAAACAAGTTAATTTCAAATGGTAATAAATAACACAAAGAAAATAGGGGAATGTGACAGTGAGTGAGGATGGGTACAGCATTGGAGGGGCTGGTTAGGAAAGGCCTATCTGGTTATTTGAGGCTTCAGCTGAGACTCCTGTGGGATAAGAACATCTCTAGGAAGAGACTCGGAGCAGAGGCAACAGCAAGGTCCTGAAGCAGAGTGAGTTATCTGTGTTTGCGGAACATAGAGAAAGCCAATATGGCTGCAGCTTGATGAGCAGATAGGCGCACAGTATGATAAGAGGCCAGAGGGAGAGGCGGGGGCTAGATTATGCAGGGTCTTGCAGGCCAAGCAGAGGGGTTTGGCTTTTACGTTAAGTGAAGTGGGAAGCTTTGGAGGGTTTCAATCATGAGAATGATTTGGTCTGATTAAACCTTAACAGGTCACTCTCCCACATGATAATGGATTATAAGGTGGGAATTGAGGGGTTATTGCAATAATCCAAGTGAGAGACGAAAGTATCTTGGATTAGCATGGCGGTGGAGGAGATGGAGAAAAATAGGTGGATTCAGATTATGTTTTGGAGATAAAGCCAGCAGCATCGCTAGAGGATTAGATATGGCCAGAAGAGAAAAATGAAGGATGACTCCTAGGTTTTGGTGAGAGCAGATGGATGAATGATGATGCCATTGACTGAAATGGAAAAGAGTGGTGTAGGAACATATTTTAGGGAAAACTATTTTAGGTATGTTCAAGTTAAATTTTCTGTTAAGACATCGAAGTGAAGATATCAACAGGCAGTTGGATATTGCAGTCTCTGGTTGAGGAAAATGGTTATGAAAACACCGTATTGGGCAACATGCACATCACTGCTGCGCTAGACAAGGGCAGTTTCTGTGCAGTGACAGGAACGGAAGCCCAAACGAAGTGACTTGAGAGGAGAATGGAATGTGAAGATTTGTGGGCAGTGAGTATCGGCAACTCTTTCTGGTTTTACTGTGGAAGGGAATAGGGTGCCTGGTGGAATAGGGTACATACTGGAAGAGATGTGAAGGTCAAGAAGGAATTTATTTTTTTTATTTTTTTTATTTTATTTATTTATTTTTCCCCCAAAGCCCCAGTAGATAGCTGTATGTCATAGCTGCATATCCCTCCAGTCACTGCATGTGGGACGTGGCCTCAGCATGGCCGGAGAAGCGGTGTGTCGGTGCGCGCCTGGGATCCGAACCCCGGCCGCCAGCAGTGGAGCGTGCGCACTTAACTGCTGAGCCATGGGGCTGGCCCTAGGAATTTTTTTTTTTAACCATGGGAGATTCTATCATGCCTGCTTGCTGCTGGAATCGTTTAGTAGAAGGGAAAAGAAGAATTCTGGAGAATCTGGGAGGCTAATTGCAGAAGCTGTGTGCTTAGGAATTTCAGGAGAGATAGGATCTGGAGGAAATGACCTTCGACTGAGCAGGGACAATCCCGCCATTGAAACGGGAGAAGGCAGAGAATATGGGCACCCAGCCTTGCAGGTTAGCAAATCTGAAGGTTGAGGATGAGAGATTTGGGGTTTGATTGCTTCTCTTTTTTTCGTATAGTGTGAGATCATGTTACATGTTGAGAGGTAGTGGCGAGAGGTGGTGGAGATTTGAGGAGACAGGAAGAGTGAAATAGTTACCTTGGAGAGGGTTTGAAAGAGCTCCTGTCGGGCAATAAAGTAAGTTTTCCGAATGGCATTGAGATCCATGATCTGACTCAGAAGTGAGTGTTTTTCTCCAGCAATGTTCAGATGATTCAGTGAAAATAGAGAGTTGGATTTACCTATATTAAAAGCTATTAAAATAACTTTTTGTTTTCCGTATGAGTTTCAGAGACATTAGCTGCTAATTATTCCCAAAGGAAAGATAATTTTAAAATTCAGCAATACTTAAAGAACCAGAATTATGTGATTCTAGAATTGGAAGAGAAATTATCGAAGAATCACAGGGGAGAGGACACAATCACGTGTCACCATTTATTAAGACCCTGCTAAACGTACAATATTGGGAGGTCCATAGACCAAGTGGAAGATGTGGTCCCAGCCCTGAAGAAGCTTATACTTTATTGGAAATGCAAGAAATATTATTCATAGTATATTCAACTTCAATTCTCTAGCTGTTTCATATTTAAATGTCAGAAGTGAAAAACAAGATAGTTATCAGTAGGACAACTTTTGAGGTAATTAAGGTAAAGATATGGGGAATTTATTTTGAAGCCTGCAGAAGATTTTGTCATATTCAGCTTATACAGAAAGTATCAAGTGCATACCTGTAGCTAACAGACCAATGAGAACAAATGAGCTTTAAAAATGCAGCATGGTAATGATTCTATACAGGACATTAGACACTCTGTAGTCAAAGCTTTATAATCCTCAGGCTCAAATACTGAGTTTTGCTATGACAATTCAAATCCATTTCTAGAAGTAAGTGTTTTACAAAGCCTTGTGGGGTGGGGCATTGTCATGGGAGCCACAGAGCCAGGCCGCCTGGGTTTGAATCCCGGCTTTGTCGCACACTCACTGTGAGGGATAACTCCAGGCAGTGTTGAGTTGGTAGGTAAAGCCCTTAGCATAGTGCACGGCACATAGTAAATGCTTGAGAAAATTTAATCATTACTGTAGCGGCAAAGGTATTATCAATATGATGATGACTAGATAAATTTAAAATTTCCAATTGAGATGGAGGGGAGGGATGGCTGCTCAGAACTCTCCAATGCTTCCCATTTTGCTCAGAATAAAACCCCAAATCCTTACGTGGAACTACGAGCCCTCCTCCCCAATTTCCTCTCTGAACTCTTCTCCCACCCTCCCCCTTACCCATTCTGCTCCAGTCACTGGCTGTTCCTCAAACATGCCAGGCATCCTCCCACCTCAGGGCCTTTGCAGTTGCTGATCTCTGCCTGGAATGTTCTTTCCCTAGAAATCTGCACTGACTGCTCCATTACCTTCTTCAGGTCTTTGCTGAGATGTTACCTACTAGGTGAGGTCTCCTACCACCCTATTTAAAATAAGATTGCACACTCCCTGCCCACTTCTGATGCTCCACACCCTCCCCACCCTCTTCTGTGCCTTCCTTTTCTCCATAGGATTCACTTCCATCTTACACACAATATCCCTCATTTGTCTGTTCCCCCAACTAGAAGGTAAGCCTCACTGGGCAAGGCTTTTGCATATTTTGTTCACCGTTAGATCCCCAGCACCTGGGACAGTACTTGATACATAGCAGGTGCTCAGAAATATTTGTTAGATAAGTGAATGAACGAATGAAGTCTTGGGTAGAACAGGGATGCTGAGAACCACACACGGGACATCCTGAAGTTCCACTGTCTCTCTCACATCCCCATTCTAACAAGTCAAGGGTTAATTGGGCTCACTGCTTGTTCTTTTAAAATCAGAGAGACCGCAGAAGTATTATTACAACTTCTTGTAACTCAGCATTATTTATACAAATCGGGTCAATATTCTGTTGGATCACTTGGTGACAGGGAAGTGTAGATGGGAGATGGAAAGAGGGGAGGGAACAGAATCATACCTCCTACCTTTAGATGTGGGCAGGAAATCACTGCCGTCCTTGGCAGCGCCTGACTTACAACTGCCAGTTATTGAGTGCCTGCCCTTGCTGGTCCCTGAACTTGTAACTGCTCTGCTCTAGCAAGAAAGACTGTGACTCTTAAACAAGCATACATGCTATTTGCACGTAACTTCATGTTCTATAAACGCTGGACTCTTTCTCCGGAGCCCTAGGTCTCACTCATGGTAGAGAACACACGATCTTACCAAATTAAGGTGCCATAATCTCTTCTGACCTTGAATGCTCTCTTAGAGGTAAATATGGAGCCGACTCAACATCTAAACTCTCTGTGAGGTCTCTTTCTCTTTTGTTCGGGGTTCCTGTTACCCCTCCTGGTTACACAGGGCTGCCTGCATATCCTTCTGGATGGTGGGTTGCAGAAGAGCAGAGAGGGGACGGGTCAGTGCACTGCCCCGCTGGCCTCCACTGAGATGTTGCTATCCTGGTGGTCGCTGGGCATCCTGTTGTGTTTTGTCTACTGAGGTGTGGCTGCTCTAGACCCTTCTTTCAGGGCCTTTGACAAGTCATTTGTGAAGATCCCGGATTTATGAAGATGCATCCTGTCCTGATCTCAGGTCTCTGGTTCACCATTTCTGTCAGCACCTCTGTGTCTGGATTACCCATAAGCCCCACATGGGTTATGGGCAACTGAGGGTCCTAACTTGGCCCATCAGTCTAGATACCACCCTCCACCACAATGCTCTGCTCCTTCCCTGGCATGTCACACTGAACAGCAGGCCCCTCTGAGAGGTGTGGAGCCTCCTTGGGCTTCTCTCAAGGAAGTAAGACTCCAGCTTCCGTGTTCTCAGCTCCCCCTCGCCGGGAATTTACAACATCTTATTCGTGCTTTATGTAGAGCTTGAAAGCTGTAGCTCTTTCGTTATTGCAGACATCTTCCCCATACAATACCCTGTAGCCCACAAATATTTACAGTAAAAAGTCATTTCCTTTAGAAGAATTATATATCATTTCAGTGTTTGTCCAAAAAATCAACAATTCTTATTTAGTATTCACAGAAGCAGTACACTATGGCACGGGGATTAAGGCCTGGACTCTGGAACCACTCTGCTGAATGGCTTTATTATTTGCTACCTGTGTGACTTTGGGGAGTTAGACAACCTCTCTGTGCCTCAGTTTCCTCGCTTCTTCATAGGGTGGTTGTGAGGATTAAATGAATTGATACACCTAAGTGCTTAGAACAATATCCGGCACAAACAAATGTGCTGCGTTATCTATTATTAGCATCATAATAATAGTTGCGGGAAGTACACCAGCTGGGCCAGGGGATTGAGTTGCCCGTTGCCTGGAGTGAAAGGCAGAAACATCCCCGCCATCGCAGCCTTGGCCGTGGAGATTTTACCTGTTTCACCGCCACCACTTTCCTTTACCCCCTCAGAGGAACTGAGGACCTTGGATGCCGAAAGGAGGACGCAGTCAACTTCATCCTCTTCCTCTTGATGCTTTTCTGTAACGGAATTGTACTTGGCTTTCGGTTTTGTTGCGAGACGGGAGGCGAGGCGCGGGGATGCGGGACGCGACGCCCTCAGCGGCCACGGGGGGGCGCGCTGGGGCCACGCAGCCGGCGGGACGGGTGGCTCTGGGCGGGAAGCGACAGCGGGGCGCGGGGATGGGGCGGTGCTCTTCTCCTCGGGGTGGGCTGGGGTGTGCGGCTGTCCAGAAGACCCGCACTCCAGACGGGACCTGCTTGGGGGTGAGGGGCCGGGGCCGAGGGAGGCGGCGCTCTCCCCTACCCGTCCATGTCCCACGGCTCCCCCGCAAGGGACAGCCCCCGGCCGGCTCTTACCCGGGCTCATCTCTGGGGCTCAGATCTCTTCCCAACTGCCTTTCCCCAGGCATTCTGCTCAGTCGCTGCACGCCGGGGCAGCCTGTTGCCTAGTAACCGGGCGGCCCGGGTGCCACGGGCGGGTGCGGGGCGGGCGCGTGGGTGGGGGTGCGGAGGAGGAAGATGCGCGCTGGGGTGGCGGGTCCTGGATCCGGGACGCTGGTCCCCCCAACTCCGCCCCGAGCCGCGCCCGGGGCAGCTGCATGGTGGGAAGGTCCCACCGTTTGCTGTGTCCTCCCAAACCGGGGGACAATCTCACTAGGGTGTTTTCCCCCCTGCGTCTTCCCTGCTGACCAGAACTTGGTCTTCATCACCGTCTGGCTTAAGACAGCACATGTTGGACCAAAACTGTGTGGAGAAAGGGGGATGTTTGGAGACAGGCAAACACCTAGGAGTTTCCCCCTTTTTCTTATCACCATTTCATTGCTTGTTTTATTCCTCATATTTCAACCCATCCGTCAGAGCAGTTTCAGCGTTTGGGGATTTGAACCACCCAAGACCAATATTGTGAGAGGACTTTTGCTTCCTGCGGTTAAAAGAAGACCCCTATTTCCAATAATGAACTTAAAATAATAATGTATTAAAATATACACATTAAAGCTGTTGCTGACGCCCCGGTCTTCATTTGTCAAAGCATGCTAACTTCCTACGCACCTGGGTGTAAACCACTTGCAAAAGATGGGTGTTGAGTTGGAAGCTGGAAACTAAGGACCCGTTGGCATGGCCGCAGTCAATCCTTGCGGATCAGAAAATGGAGCTAAGTAAAAGTTTTGAAAGAATATATATCATTTTTTTTTTTTGCAATAGCAACCATTACAGATAGAATACAAAATAATTGAAAATTCAGATTTTAAATCACAATAAGGAATTTAAAGTCATGATATAATAATTTATTATATAATAATGTGGCTTGCTTTCACGGAAATGAAACTCCTTATGATAGTTTCACTGTTTACTGGCTGTACTGTCATGTTTCCTATAGAAATGGTCTCTGGAAGATTTGATAGTCTTTCCTGTGGCAATGTAGATAATTTCAATAAATTGTGTTTTTGAGAACTTTTCTCCATTGATGATTGATGTCGACAAAGTTAACTTTTTCCGGAGAGCTACAAAAGTTTTCAGCAATGTGTCTGTTAAATTACTACCCTAAGTAAATTGCAGTATTTTGAAGGGAGAATGTAGATAAAAAGCCACTACATTTTAATAAGTTAATTCTATACTAATGGAATTTCCGTAACAAATAATTAAAATATATTTCATATAACATTATGTATTAATATCTAATAATATGATCATTAATATAATGTAACATTCTTTAATAACTCTAATTTGTCTATGTATTATTTGTGGATTGTGATGGCAAATGAATTTTGCTTATTACACAGAAATTACTTGTGGATTTAAATGGGAGGACTCTGCCACACCATTTCGTATAGACTATAAAAAGCAGTTGATAGGAGTTACAATATCATACTCAAATTTAGCCAGTGCACTAATGTCAATAGAGACCTCCTTTAATTTTAAGATACTTCGCAATCAGTTGCTCAGTCAGAAAGGCAGTTCTATACTTAGAAGGACGGACAGTTTATTTTAGAAGTTAAGTCAACAAGGCCTTTTGATTTCAAACTCATTTCTCTTTTGTAAACTAAACCATACATATATATATTCTCAGAACAAAAAATAATTTGTCAGAAAATTTTTGTAATTAACATATAAAAAGCCCATCTTTGGAAACAACGAAGTTATAATAAATTGAGAAAAATTTTAAATAATAAAAATGTCCACAATATGAATGGCATCCCCTCAGAAGAGGCCCCTTGTTAGGGCCTCATATCAACAATTACACGTGGAAACCCTGTTTTTTGGTGAGAGAGAACCTGGGAGGGTAATAAGAGAACAAGTCCCTAACAAATGGGGATGGGTGGTGGGACACATCTTTTTGGGGGCATTCACTGAGTTTGTGAATGTATGCTGAGGAAGTCTTATCTGAATACTCATGGCCACTTAAAACCATTGTCACTTATCACAACTTACACTAGAAATTCCCTCCATTCTGAACTTAGTGGGTAATGGTGACTCCATAACTTGTTTTCTCTGAGCATGATTTTAACTTATCTGTACAACAGGGAACCAACAGGATTGTTGTGAGGATTAGTGAAATCCCGTGTAGAGGGTCCTATTACAGTAGGTACCGTAGTTATACGGGAGGCTGACAGTGAACAGCTGCTCTGGGCCCCAGAGTCTAAGGTGAGATTCTATAAACAGTGTTGACATTTTTTCCTGTGATTCTTTCTCATTTAAAAAGAGTTGACACTTCAATTGAAAAAGATTCAACTATTGTAGCTCAAATATCAGAAAAAAATGTGTATTTTAAAGACAGCACAGGAGAATGTGTCTAATTTGTATTGTGTATCAACTTTGTTGATGAACTTGCCACACTTCTAAAAATAAAAAATTTTACAAGTTTCTCAGTAAATGCACATTTGGATGGCCTACAAAATGTAAAGTCCTCATTATGTTTTATTTATTAAATTATTTTTTGAGAAATTTAAAAATAATGGCAAGTGCAAAGAATGCTGTAACTAACCCTTTGCTTCTATCTCCCAGAATTAACAATTATAAATCTCTTGGCATATTTGATTTTTATTTATTTAAAAAAAATAAAAAATTGCGTAGAGTTGAACTCCCCACCGCCTCCTGTCCTGTTCTTTCCCACACTCTTCCCATAAGAAACCACTATCCTGAGTTTAGAGTGCACCTTTCCAGTCCGTCCTCTTGTTTTTATAGTTATTATATGTGTATTCATGAGTAATATAGATGATGGCTCTTGTTTTAAAAATTTTCATAAATGATATAATTTATGTTGTCTTCTACAGCTTGCTCTTTTTACTCAACATTATATATTTTTTGGGTCTATCCATATTTTTAAAAAAATAGATCTTTAATTCAATTGTAAAAATGGACTTGAGATATCTTTCAGTTCTTCCAGTGTTTTTGCCTTTTTGGTCTCCATTATTTTTTAAATTTTGAAATGATCACCAGCTCGTGGTAAAGTTGGAAGTGTAGTCCGATACATGTTTCCTTTTCTCCTGAGCCATTAAGCGTGAGTTGCTGACACGATGTCCCATCACTCCTGAATACTTTGATGAGTGTCTTAGAAGGACACTCTTAAACATGGGAACAATACAGCCATTAAAATCCAGAAATTAGCACTGATACACTACTACCATCTAATGCTCAGGTTCCACTAAAGTTTCACCAGTTCTCCCAATAATGTCCTTTAGTGCATGTAGTTGTCATGACGTGTCTCTTTACTCAGAGTCTCATGGACTCAGCATTTCCTGTTTTATTCAGTGGGTTACAATAGGTTATCTTCTGTTGCTAACGTTATTTATGTTAGCATAAATAATGCTATCTTCTGTTGCTTAAATTTCCCTAGCTGGATCAGTGGGAGTTTCTCTAACTGGTTTCTGTGTACTTTTGACACATCTTCTTCATTACTGGAGCACTTCTTCATATTCTTGTCACAACCAGATGCTCCAAGCTCGTCCTGTACTTTCCCTGCCCTTTCCCTGCCATAGTGCTGAAATCAGCCACTTCTCCAGGGAACCTTGGTATCTATTAGGGGAGAATGGTATTTAGAAGCCAGCATGTGAGTGCTAAGTGTGCATGTTGCTATCTGGGTGTAGTTGCTCCCAGGCCATCTTAGTGGATGGAGTTAGACAATGTCTGTATATGTATATACAGATACACATACAAACACACATGCACATTCACGTCTGTATTTATTTCTGTGTCTATCTCTGTATATTGAGAACCATGAGTTCACGATAACTTCAGTTCCAATCCAACATCACAGGGCTCTTTCTAGTTTTCTCCCTTTCCATATTTGTGATTTCCTTTACCAACAGTGAGAAAGTTGACTCCCATTATTCTTTATATATTTACTTATATGAGCAATGCTCTTGTAAATATCCACTCCCTCAATGCCAGTCTCTCACTGTAGCCCCCATGTGGATGCCCTTGTCATCCCACTTAGGCTCTAGTACTCTGCACTGCCCCTTCCCTCCTACTATGCTTAGACTCTGAACCCTGTATTGGGCCTCCCCTCCACTTAGACACACTCCTCACCCCTCTTGGCTCTGTCATCCTGTGCTGGGCACCGTCTCTGTGGAGAAGACCTCTATATCCTCCCTGGGCTCTGAGGCCGTGCACCAGCCAGTCCCAGGCAGGGCCACCCTCCTCATCCCACTCAGGCTCCAGCTACTGATGCCACCTCCCTTCTCACCCCCTATGTGGATGCTCTCCTTGCCCCCTTTGGGATCAGACACCCAAAGTCTGCTTTTGCAAGGTCATGAAATAATTCTTCCATGCTTTATTCTAAAAGCTGTATTATTTTACCTTTCATATTTAGATTTGTTCTTCATCTGGAATTGATTTTCATATAAAGTGTAAGGTAGAGGTCAATATCCATTTTTTTTAATATGGTTGATTGATCCACTGTTTATCATAAAGAATATAATTCTCCACACCAGCTATATACTTTAATATATTTTTAAAATGTATTTTTCTTACGTGTGCTCTCGTTCTACCATCTAGACCCTAAAGTTCCTCATTGCCAAGTTGCTAAGTCAATAAAGTGATTATTTGAATATCTAGAACATAGATTAGAATTAGATAAAAGGGTATAATATAATGAAATTTCCTTTAGACTCCCCAAATGGAGAAAACTCCATTTTCCCAAGTGAGACCAGGAGAAACCTGGTCCTCTGAGAGTCTCCCAGGCTCTTTGGCTCCTGTTGAGCACTTAGCATCTTCTTTAGCACTCAGATTCTCAATACATAGAAATGAAGGGTCAATGGCATCAGAAGAACCTGGTAAAAATATTCATTACACTTACTCAGACCCACCTGTCACTGTTCTGGCTCCTGTGACACTGAATGCTTCATTATCCCATTTGAAATCAGCAAAGTTTAGAATCAAAAGATTTACTCTGGGGGATACTAGATTTCCTCCCTCCCTAATGTAATTATTCTCCCAATAATCAAGTATTTAGTGAAATATTCTTACTCATACTTAACGGTGTTGAGAATTGTGGAATTTTATGAAAAAAGTTATTTTCCAGATTTGCCTGGGGAAAACTGACACATGGGAACGTTCAGGAACTTTTCAAAAACTCTGTAACTGGTCAGTGCTAGACTTCCTGATTCTGAAAAACTGGTTTTGCCCAAATCAGTTTATCTTAATGTTTTTTTTCCCCTAATAAATGGTAGTTCTATGAGATAGGTTGATATTTCATCTAAATTTTACAAAGGTATAGAGGAGGTATAAATATAATGAATGCTAGGGCTAAAAATTCCTATTTCCTGATATGATATCACACTTCACCTGTACTACCTTCTCAGTGTAGTGACACTGTTTTTACTTCATTTGGCCTCATATCAGATAGACAGTGGGGCACATTCTGTCCATGGATATGCTTTCTCTGGTCACACGTGTCTCAGTCCACCAACTTCCCGAAAGAAGTCTGATATTTTTCGGTTGTGAAGTTCATTGCTAAAGGATGGAATTAAAATCTGTACTGCCAATTAAAAAAAAATCTGTGAGTCACAGTATTTCAAAATCTTCAGATAGTAGCTCTTCTTGGAGATTCCACTTTCACCTGTTGACTAACAGCTGCAGATTCAAGAATCTGGAACAAATTCAAGAGCATTGCACAAAAACAAGCTAGTCAGATCTATTCTTAGTTATTTATTACCAGACTAAAATGCTTCTGGGTTTTTTAGCTTCATCAGATCTTTTTTTAAACCTGAGATCACAAGGCTATCATTAATCATAGCTGAGATCCATAGTAGTGTAAAAAAGTGACCAAGCTATTCCTAAGATATAATAAATTTGGGCAATTGTCCTGAGGCTAATGCTTTGGTCAGAGAGCGGGACCCACGTGCTGGTGACTTAGGAAGTCTTGGGTGGGTAGTGGGCCTAGACAGCTCAAGGGCTTGATCCAAATGCAAATAAATACCTCCACACCCAGCCTTCTTTAAGTTTCCTTTAGTGTTCATTTTAGCCTGATTTTGTCTATATAGGGGAATGAACCCCACAGCTCACTAAGGATAACCACTAGCTTTGGCTCTTAGGAAGTTAGCTGCCACTTTTAAAAGGATTTATTAATAGTGGTATGGTGGGGATACTGAGAAAGTGGAGTTAGTCTAAGTCTAAGGAGTTGGGTGTGCTCTTAGGGATAGACATACAGAAATATCAAGGCAGCTTGAGAAGGAATAGGTGTTAGGGAAAGAGATATTTTTAGGATGGTGTAGAGGACTTGAGCACGCTTGCAGGCTGAGAAGAAAGAGTCAGTGACAGAGACTGAGTGGGAAAAATAAGTTGAAAAGAGAACTTGAGGAATAAAGTAATGGGCATGATTTGGACCAAGAAGACAGAGGACTGACAGTGTCTTTGAACATGTGAAAGTTCAGCCATTTTGTAGAGATAATATAGAACTCTCCTCCCTGTGACAGAGGCTGAAGCAATGGGGAAGGCACTTTCTCTGGAACAAGGCACTTAGGTCAGATAAGTGCTCAGTTTGTGAAGTTTACTGAGGGTGAGTAGGTGTTTATCAGTTTGAGTAAATTTAGAGGTAATAGTCCCTGTAGCCTCTTCTAGACTGAGGAGACTTGAATTCGGCTCGCAGAATGTGACCGTCTTCCTGAGGCTAAACTGCTCTCTGGTTTTTAGATACTAAAGGAGTTGCTCTGACTCAGGCCATTTGGTCGCATGTTAACAATAGCAGTGTGTTTCCCTTGCTTTATAAAGATACCACTAATGCATACTTCCAATGGAGCTAATGAATTTGCAATAATAAACCCACATTCCCTGCTTGACTTCAACTGTGAGCTATGACATGAGTCAGAGTTGATATCCATGACTATGGAACAGAATGAAACTTCTAAAGTGAACCAAGAACCTGGCCACATTGATAGTATGCCCTCACTGGAATGGCCAGCCAGTTAACACTGATAAAGACAATGTCAGGTACAGATCAATGACTGAGCTGGTAGGAGTCTCCGACTTCATCCAATCCATCTTCCTTGTTCTGCAGATTAAGAAGTTGAAGCCCAGGGGCAAAGCTGCAGTCAGAATGCAGGTCCTTAGCCAGCGCTCTTGTCATAACAGTCTTCTTACTTATTGTTAATCAGATCATTACTTAATATTTTTATCATTCCACACTACCTTTCCTAGCACTCATGAAAGAGATGATTTTTAATATAAAGAGAACAAACATGGACTGTAAGTTAACACTGACATAAATAAAACAATATAATAGAAATGAAGAATTGTAATAATGTTTAGAAATCATAGATTTAAAAATTTCCAAACCATATTACTTATACCAGAGAATGTTAGTGAGTTTAAATGCTGGGTTTTTTTTTCCTAGTTGTTTGATCCTGTACAAAAGTTAAACTTGGGGCCGACCCAGTGGCAAAGTGGTTAAGTTCACGTGCTCTGCTTTGGCGGCCCACCGTTTGCGGGTTTGGATTCTGGGCGCGGACCTACATAGCGCTCATTAAAATAGAGGAAGATGGGCACAGATGTTAGCTCAGGGACAATCTTCCTCAAGCAAAAAGAGGAAGATTGGCAACAGATGTTAGCTCAGGGCCAATCTTCCTCACCAGAAAAAAAAAAAAAGAAATGTTAAACTCTCTGAAACTTTTCCTCATCTGTAAAATGTTTATTTGGCAAAGTTGTTGTAAGGATTAGAAATAATGTATGAACGTGACCACTATTATATTAGCTCAAGAATTTTGTAAGCATTCACTTAAAAATCTACATACTCAAATAAAATACATATGGTCAATAGAGGGACCTTAGTCCTGTATAGCTACAAGATTATAACAGATAGAATATCGCCAGTGAGTCTTTGGTGGGGTCAGGTTGCATGTGAACTCCGGCTTTTAAAATTGCCTCCCTCAAATGAAGAAAGTTCCAGTGAACTTCGTGAACCTGATCAGTCTTAGTGTGAAATGTCAACTTTCCTGGGATTATCAGGAATAGAAATCTAGTTCTGTGAATCTTCTACCTTGATAGAGTTGTACTTATTTAATTGGCCCTTGATTTTTGACACCAAAGAATCATTAGAAGGAATAGGAACACCATTTTGAATCTGGGATTGAACAGCAAAAAGTATACATAATGATAGTTTGTTAGGGGCTTAGTTACACATTACTTAATAGGAAATGTGTTAGATATTTTTATACAAATTATCTTAATTCTTACAACAATCCTGTAAGGTAGGTATTATGATCCTAATCTCATGGTTGATGAAACCGAGGTCTGGAGAGATTTCATGATTTCTCCATATCTTACAGCTAGAAGATAAGAGAGCTCTGTTACAATTCAGCTCTGCCTGTGTCCAAAGCTCATTTTTGTGACCACCAAGCTCTAATACCTGGAGTAAGTTATATTGAAGGGAAATCTAGGAGATAATTTTTACAAAGCTCACCCAGGGCTTTGATGTCCCATGAAAGCCTTATAATCATCGTAAACTAAAAGCTATTGAATCTCTTGTGCAGAAATAATGTGAAGCAGCATAGTGAAGTGGTCAAGGGCATGGAGTCTAAACTGCACCACCCAGGTTCAAGTTCTGGCTCCGCCTTCTACTACAGGAACAACCGTGGGTAACCTCTTTGTGTTTGTTTCCTCATCTGTAAGATGGGAAGAAAAAGAGGGCCCGCCTCACAGGGCTGCCGTGAAGATCCCATGAGTTAATACCCGTGAAGCAAATAGAACAGTGCTTGGTACACAGTAAGAGTTATGTAAGTGTCAGCTATTGCTATTATTTCAGCAATGATCCAGCATTTTCCAGAAAAGGAATTTCATGTGAAACATCGAAACAAGAAGGAACATTTCTACCCACATTGTTTCTTTTGGTCCTAACCATTTCTAATCTTAGGAATCTATCTATTTAACAGATTAGTGACAAATACATATTTATATTAATAGTGTTCTTTTTTTTAAAATAACAGCTTTATTCAGATGTCATTCTCATACTACATAATTCACCCATTTGAAGTGTAATTCAGTGGTTTGTAGTATAGTCACAGAGTTTCGAGCTGAATTCAAGACGACTCAGTCTAGAAGAGGCTACAGAGACCACTATTTCTAAATTTACTCACACCGATAAACACCCACTCCCCCTCATAAACTTCACAAACAGAGCACTTATCTGACCTAAGTGCCTTGTTGCAGAGAAAGCACCTCCCCCATTACTTCAGCCTCTGTCAGAGGGAGGATAACTCTATACCATCTCTACAGAATGGAAACCTTCATGTGTTTAAAGAGACTGTTAGTCGCTGTCTTCTTTAAGCCCATTACTCTATTCCTCAAGTTCTCTTTCCAACTTATTTTTCTCTATCTAGAATTCCTACCGTTGAAGACATTCCCTTAGATTAAAGGACTGTCTCCAGAACAAAGCACAACAGATATTTGACATAAATGGGGGCAGTGGAAAATTATCAGCACTTGTTAGCGTGAATTAGTCTATTCGATTAGCTGGCAGAGCAAGCATTAATCAGAAGAATTGGCGTCAAGGACAGATGTATTCATTAAGAAGAATGAAAAGGTTTCCAGCACTAAGCAGTGTTCCCGATGGGGCATGGTTGGGAGCTTCGGGAACTCAACAGCAGCTGGAGCCCAGATGCCTGAAAGGGCAGGCTGAGCGACCCATGCACCGTTGGCATAGTTGTACCTACAGCAGGCTCTCGCATGTGACACTGGTTGCCCAACCTCAGGGCTTCAGTGAACCACAGATATGGGCGCACCTTAGCATGTATACATTTGATGGATGATACACACACCTGTGTTTTTCAACTCATATATTTCAGAAAAGGAGATAGAATGGGAACTGGGCCTCGTGAGAGGTAGTTCTCAAACTCACAATGTAATTTTGCTCTCGGTGCAGAAATAAGAACTTGTGTATACTCTTTCACCAGATGAATAATTGAATAAATAAATGAATGGAGTAATTTTCACTCTCAAATGTATATTTGGCATTTTATGTAGTCTTCATTTAAATTCTACTTATTCTTAATGCTTATTATAGGGATAGTGACTAGGTTTTAAGAGCAGATATTGTATTATTTTTTGAATAATGGACAATGGAATTGTGCTTTGGGTTTTCATAAATTAAGACTGACATGCCTTATTCCTAGAGAAAAGAAAATGTCATTAGACATTCTCTGCACACTTAGACCAAGTTTTCAGATTATTAAAAAGCTAATGTTAATGTCTCATTTTATGTTGTTCTGAAATGAATGATTGATAATATTACTAAAAAATTTGAAAGAAAGTATTATGATAAGCAATCACTTCTTATAGGTGTTTTGTTTTAAAATTAATCACATGAAGCATTCTAATTAGCTTAAAAATGGCAATTTGTAAATACAGAAGAAAGTATTCAAAAATCCATTTTGTTATGCCTAGTATTCAACATCTCTTACTTGGTAGGTTCTCAAATAAATATCTACTGAGTGCTTTCCAAAATGAATAGAGACTTGAGAGAATTATCTTGAAATAGTCATATGGATCAGGTAAATGGCTTTTTACTTGAATTATCTGAATACCTTCATTCTTTCTTGAGTCATCTTTTTTATGTTTAAGATTCAGAAGGCACAGCATGAGTAATAAAAGAACATTAGGCTGTGATGACATGATAATAAAGAGTAATGGTTATAAGCAGCAGTTTCCCAGGACTGATATCAAATCTGTCCAAAGGACAGCTTGACAAAATTTTGCAGCTGAAGTTGCTACTGGAAGAGACCCAAAGCTCCATTCTGCTTATCTTGGGATATTCCCGTGTTGGGCAAACTTTAGATTATCTTATGTAGAGATGAGTAAACTTTGTGTGTCACATTAACCATTAAGCCTCACTCTGCTTACACAGGTGCAAAAAGATGTGATAACTAGAAAACTGTTTTTTATTCAATCAATCATCCTATCAGTAGAGAGTGTAGCAACTCTATCCTATGTTTATTCTGAAAAAACAGCAGTTTAGTTAATCATGAGTCCAAAGTTCGTAGATGGCCAATTCTTCATTATGGATTGTTTCATTGATCATTATTAGATTTAATAAACTTATAAATCTAAACACAGTGACTAATCTGTTTTCTAAGAAAATATGTTATTCTGTGAGCTAAATTGAAACCGGTTGGTGTTCTTTGTCCGTGGCATGAATTCCCACAAAGAATCTGTTGTGAATTCATGATTGAAGGACAAAATGCTGGTAGAGGGGGAATATTGCTTTCCCATTTGTTTGCATTTTTAAAAAAGTTTTAATTCCTTTCCATTTCAACATTGCTATTTTCACTCTGTACTTTATATATTTTAAAACAATTTCCATACTGCATTCATTTCTGTTTATTAATTCTGTAGTTAATTCCCATACATGTTTAAATTTCTAGATTTAATTGTCAAAGAATAATTTTTATGACAAATAATGAACATGCAATTTTAGGGCATACTTCACATACTCAGAATTATCAGATTTACCCCATATCGATCCTAAATTTCAGATTAGAACTATACTTTTTTTTTTTTTGGTGAGGAACATTGTCCCTGAGCTAACATCTGTGCCAATCTTCCTCTATTTTGTATGTAAGATGCTGCCACAGTATGGCTTGATGAGCGGTATGTAGGTCCACATCCGGGATCCAAACCTGCACTCTCTGGGCCGCCCAAGGGAAGCGTGCGAACGTAACCACTACACCACTGGGCCAGCCCCTATACTACCTTTTTTTTTTTTACTTATTATTAAATATCTGAACTTAAGCAGTTCATTATGTACTCTACTGCATGTAAAATATAATTTTAAGGAAACTACTGTCTGATGTCTAACATACAATGTACATTACTGTACAATATAATGTCTAATGTGCACTATTCTCATGAGTCTTTCATTCTTACTTAACCTCTTTTCAGTACAGTACACATACCTTGAACTGTGCTTCCTGTCTCCAGTTCAGAGACGATATTTTACCTTCTCCAGGTAATACCTAGCAGACTTCCACTGGGAAGTGCTGGGGTGTGTGTGAGAGTGTGGGGGTGGAGAGGGGACACCACTGGGGATTAAGCGCTTCTCAAACAGCTTCTACTGCATCCTCCTTAGAGTACCTCCTCCTTTATCCCTTAGTCCAGAAATGCCTGTTGTGTCAATTCCCAGGTCCTTTCAAGATTCTAGAAGGTAAATTGGGTTGGTTTTCAGTTTTCTCCACTGCTGCTTTGGAATTTAACTTTCTCAGGTTTTCTAAGTCAGTTACCATTCATTTGCTTTCTAGCTTCCAAACTTTTAAGTTGATATCCTTCCCAGAACAAAATATTTTAAAATAACATCTGAACAAAAAATGTATTTTGGATACATTCATTCTTTGTTCTTTAAGTTTCTTATTGATTTTATCTGAATAGCTCTGTTAATGAATTTATGTTTCGCTGCAGAGGTTCCAGTTGTAATCTCAAATGCCTGTAGGGACCAGGCAGGTGTTCCGGCTCCTCTCACTGGATCAAAACTCCAGACAGGTCAGGGTCAGAAATAATTAGTTAAGTCTGGGAGAACCCCAGAGCATTATAACTTGGGCCCTACTTTCCATTTGGGACGGTAGGAGAATACTTGCCCCAGGCCCATAGGCAGCAGCAGCAGTAGGATAGAGATGACTTTGTGATGAGGTGGCGAGACAGAGGGCCTAAACAGTCCCCAGGTCCCCACCCTGCTGGTTCCCCATGGTTTGTACTTAGAGGGGACAGTTTCAGATGTTCCCATGTGTCCCAGTGAGGAGCATGGGAAGCAGGTAAGACATGCAAGTCAGAGGCATTGCCAGGGGGCCACCATAGTGAGAGGCAAGGGGACAAAGTGGAGCCAGGGGCCAGATGGAGTTCATGTCTAAGATGCAAAGGATGCATGACTCCAGGAAAGGCTGAGCTGAGACCTTTGGAGGTGCTGGGAGAGGTAGGTTGTTGCCTGGTCCCAACTATGTCGAGAAAACAGACCACAAGGGAAACCATGGATTTCAGCAGTGGATACAAGTGGGACCCCAGGAAACCAGCAGTCCCTCCCTTCCTCAGGAGGTCCAGTAACCAGTCTCCTCTTGGAGACGCCATCTTGGGAAGGAAGAGGAGACCATAGTGGATCTTTGAGCACAAAGAAACAGCCTTGATGGAGTCTGGACCTGGAATTTAACTAAACGTTTATCTGAAAGAGACATTTAAAATGAAAGAGACTATTTTAAAGCAAAAGAAACTTTTAATCTGAAAGAGACTGAATTACCTTTGACTAGCCAATTTAAATGCCCCTCTTATCAGCAGAAATTGTGGGCTCATAAGGAAGAGTAGATAAGTTATAACAACTAAAGAAGCCACATTTTTCTCAAAATACCTGAGTTGTTAGCATACGTGTCAAGATAGGATTGGGCCCTCTGTTGGAATGTTGATTTTATCTGCATTCATTGAGTGCCACTTCATTAGGTATTTTAAAAATGTTTTATATATTTATTATGTATGTTGCATCCAGTGGTATAATTGTTTGAATATGAAACTAGAGAAATCCAGGGAATTTCTCCCCGCCATGCACTGTAACAGTTAAAACAGGTAACAGACAACTGCAGGTTGTGTTAGGACACAAGATTGTCATTTGATATTCACTACCATTGCAAAATCAGCTTGTTAAGGAAAGACGACTAGACTCCCCCAAATATCTTGATGTTTACGTGTTTGATGGTCATAATATAAATGCCAATTGCGGAGTATGATGTACAAAAAAATTATTGCTTTAAATATCATTAAGTTATTGCTAGCCCCAAAGAGAAAAAGAGTTGCAAAACATAGCTGAACGTACGTTTCTGTGACAGCAGGCATTTGCCTCCTATTCCTTTTCCTCAGAACACAATAAGATAAACGTCTGAAAGCCTTGGTTTTAGGTTTGGTGTCAACAGTTTGCTATACTGCTGCTCAAAGCCATTAATGTCCCCCCGTGTAAGGGCGCGTGGGTGAGCGCATGCGTGCTCCCGTCTGCGTGAGACTTAAGCCCTGGGATAAAGGGTGACTGTGTCGTAGCCCTCTGGGGGCCTCATGCGGGCTCGGGCGTGAGTTTCGCAGTACAGCTCCCCCTCCACGAAGAAGTAGCCCTTCTGTTTGAGGTTGAGGTTACAGTCTGCACACACGAAGCACTCCGGGTGCCGGTACTTATCCCGCGCCTTCACAACGGCACCCCTGTGGAGACAAAGGAGAGCCAGTCAAAAACACGAAGTCAGCCACGTGATACAAAGGGAGACGACACGACAGAAAAGACAGGTGTTATCTGTTTCATGTTCAGCAAACAATAGCGTCCAGCTGTAAACCGGGCGCAGCTGGGAAATTGACGTAGTTATCAGGGGTGATTTTCCCCATAGTTTCTTTGAAAGAGGGAGACAAGATACAGATAAGACACAGCATTCTGATTTTGACCAAAGTTGTGTACACGACTGAAAGTCCCTCAGGTTGGTTTCTATCTTGGTGGTCCAGCCTCTATTCTATGGAGCATGGAGAAAACAGATCGAAGAGCAGAGATGGAATTTCCACCCGGTAGGTGGACTCACCTCTACTGTCAAAACAGTTTACTCCACCTTAGGAGCAATAATTGCTTTTGGCAACATCACAAACTATCGTATTTTATGAGGTCCTCTCTGCTCCGCCCGGTCCCACATTCCACTCTTTGCTCTAACCAGGCTTATCCCCCACTGCCCTCTTGGGATGTATCCTGATAACTGGACAGATGGTACTTCAGCGTGTGAGCTAATGGTAGAGGAAGAGAATAAAGGGATGGCTACGTGGAGCATTTGTGGTGCAGAGATTGAAATGATCTGGTTGGCCTGAAGATTTGAACTAGCAAGTGTGGCTATTCAAACAGGAAGGCCCTTGAAATGGAAGCTGGCTGTATTTTTTAAAAATTATATTTCAGTATTCGTGCCACTTAAGAAACTAGGTAAAGATAATGTGTTTTAATTAACAACTTGGTGACCCCCGTATTTGTTTCCCTGGGTTTATATAGAAAAGTAAATACTCAAAGACTATTAACAAAGGGAGAGCTTTTTGAAGTGAAGTTATGATTCTTGAAGATTATTTTTTAATATACTTCTGGGGCATTTTTTTTTAAATCAGACTACATGTGAAATTATAAGTCGAGATTGCTGACTCACATTATATGCCAATTTTAGGGAACATCTAAGGAATTCTGGTCAAAATATGCTAAAGGTGGTAGACATTGTATTTCAAGTCAATGAATAGAAATAGAGACCGGATACCAAGATTTATAGTGAATTCCTTGGTTAAAAATGAAACTTACACAATGCCACTCCCACATTTGTCACAGAGTGGCATCTTTTGTGTGCTGCCAGCACCACCGTGGACCTTTGTAACTGGAGCCCTCACACTCCGAGTTCCAGCAGGACGGTCATCTGAAAAAGAAAGTGTTTCCATTTATGGCAAGGAACAGCTGGCCACAGTCTGTACTTTGCTTCTATTTTAAGCTGTGCACTTTAACCTGAGGAATTCTTAAATTGCACCCGTACTATCATTTTAAAAGGAATAGGACTAGTTCAAGCATTACATGTTCTGAAACAGAGCCTTGCCAAACAGAATTAGTTAAAAAATTTTGTTGTTGTTGTTGTAGCGGGCTGTTACAAAATGCTCAAAGGAGCAGGGAACGTTTTGCATTTTTTTTTGTTGTTGTAAAATATACATAACATAGAATTGACCATCTTAACCATTTTTAGTTGTGCAATTCAGTAGCATTAAGCACAGTCACAATGTTGTGAAACCATCGCCTCTATCCATTTCCAGGACTTTTTCATCATCCCAAACAGAAACTCTATATCCATCAGACAGTAACTCCCCATTCCCCTTTCCTCTCAGACCCTGCTAACCTCTATTCTCCTTTCTGTCTCTATGACTTGCCTATGCTAGATTCCTTATGTAAGTGGAATCCTGCAATATTTGTCTTTTTGTGTCTGGCTTATTTCACTTAGCATGATGTTTTCAAGGTTCATCCATGTTGCAGCATGCGTCAGAATCTCCTTCTTTTTTAAGGCTGAATAATATTCCATTGCACGCATATACCACATTTTGTTTATCCATTCATCTGTGGATAGACATTTGGGTTGTTTCCACCTTTTGGCTATTGTGGATAATGCTGCTATGAACATTGGTGTACAAGTATCCGTTCGAGTCCTTGCTTTCAATTCTTTTAGGTATATACCTAGGAGTGGAATTACTGGATGACACGGTAATTCTATGTTTAACTTTTCCAGGAACCACCATACTGTTTTCCACAGTGGCTGCACCATTTTACATTCCCATCAGCAATGTACAAAGGTTCCCATTTCTCTACATCCTCACCAACACTTATTTTCAATTTTTTTGATAATAGCCATCCTAATGGGGCATTTTGCATTTCTGTGAAAGTGTTAAAGGACAATATATATCTTTGGGGTGGGGGGGTGGAAAACACTGGTAAAAGAATGAGCCCTGAAGACAGAGGAGACCCAGCTCTGCTTCTTACAGGCTGTGTGACTTTGTACAAATCCACCCTCTCTGTGCCTTAGTTTCTCATTTGTTAAATAGGGAAAATAATAGCTCCTACCTCACAGAGTTATTGTGAGGATGAAATGATCATGGACACAAAGTACTTAGCACAGGATTTGGAACATGGGAAGGCTCCCTTACAGTGTTGTTTTTAAATTTTGATGATGACGATACCCTGGAGTGTGGGAGAGGCTGAGTAATTTTGCAATATCCATTTAAAACTCTACTTTAAAATTTCTAAGCTGAGCTGGCCCTTGACTACTGTGGATGGAATTTATCCTTGAGTCCCTCTTACCACCAAGTTGGTGGCTACTTGGATGTGTCCCAGAAGCTCCTTTCCTAAACCAGGTACCACCCAAATCCTTCTGAGCAAAGATTCATTTGATTACTGATTAAAATCACTTTTTAGACTTTTATTCTCAGTCTGCTATCCTCCCCTCCCCCGACCCTTCCAACAGCCTCTGTCAATGCTGTTTCAGCAGAGGTTCATGGCTGCTCACCATCGTTAACTAGTTCCTGGAGCACTCTGAAGGAGCCTGACTGGCGAGGCTGAGTAGGTTCATCCCGATTGTCGTGGAGCATCCGGTACACGTCTGACTGGGGGGGCACCGAGGCGACGGGTTCACTGAAACAATATGGCGGGTGAGGCAGCGTCAGGGGCATTGTGAGGCACCAGGTGTGCAAGAAGCCACACGACATCAATAAGCAGTAATCACTATATTTACAGCAACTCTTCTGTACTTTCAAGTTTCCTCTATTATAGTTAAAAATACAATGTGAATTCACATGGGTTGCCTTAAAAATATCATGAATTCACCCGGGGATCACATCCGCACTTCTCCATTTGGCAAAATACTTTGGAGGGCAACTAAAATGTGATTGCTGGGAAATAGTAACTTTAAAAAATAACACTTGTGTCTAATGGATATATAATTATAATGTGAACAAAATTAACTTTTCTCAGAAAAATAGACAACATACACATGATAGAAAGTGCAGGAGTGAGCCCAGTTTGATTATTCTCAGTCATGAAGTTGTCAATGAAATTCAGATTCATTTCTGATATTAAACTAAATGTATATGGTTTAATTTTGTTTTTAAGGTTAATTTGCTTCTTAACTCCTGGAAACAACAAAGATATTTTGCTTGTAAATTGAAGAAATTCAACTTGTCAGTGTTTGAAAGCACATAATGTAGAAACTTTCACATATACCTCAGTTATATTGACTACACTATATTTTCTACAAGTAGCCACATTATTATTCATTTTCAACAATGATAGCAGCTTTATTTTAATAAATTTCTACAAAGATATTCATGATGGGCTATTAAAAATGCCATAATAAGGCTATATGTCAGGCACTAAAAGCTTTATTATTTTATGTCATTTAATTACATTATCTATAAAAGGTAATTGCTATTTGCACATATTTTTATTACCTATATCATATTTGGAAATAATTATCTTATATACCTGAAATTCCTTGCAAAATGGCTTTGAAATACATTATGCTATTTTTATCTCATTGTATTCATCCCAAGACATATCTTTGAGAAATTGTTACATAGCACCATTAGCATTGTAATACTTTAATTTATAAAAAGTGGTTCTGTAATATTGAAAGAAGTAATAAGATTTTATCTTATAATAAATCTTTCTAATTGAAAATGCTTGATGGCAAAAGTACTTTGAACAAATATTCATACTAAAGAAGAAATCTGTCAAAATAGAGACCAATGGAAATTACGTATCTACGTTAATAGCTTGAGGTATTCACTTATAAACTCTTATTCATGGCAAAAAGTTTAAATGGAAACATAATTACCTCTCCACAAGGTGCCATTAGGAGAGAGAAAAGGTATCATCTCTCTTAAAACTTCTCTGAACCTCTCATCCCTTTCCCAATTTTTGACCCCCCAAAAGAGAGACAGTATGCTAGATTATAAATCACTTTTGAGAATTATTATACTAAATATTTGTAAAGTCCATTATAGCTTTTCAAAAGACATATACATTTGGTCCTTCCATGATTTTATTCTATTGCGATCTGTCACATAAAGCTCTACTTAGTCAATTTTTCAAATCACTTTTATCATTAGGCCTACATATTTGCAATAAATCCTTAGTATTTTTTTCTTTAAAGCTTTTTACATAGCTTTCTTTCAATTAAGACAATGTTAAAAGACACCAGTAAAGTTGACATTGCCCACGTGTTTAGTTAATATGCCCATGGTTCAAAAAGACTCATATTACCTCATTGAGGGTGCTTCCCCTAGAGCTGTTGAAACCTGACCCTGAAGTGTTTCCATAATATTGTCATCTGAGTACAACTGCATAGGTGTATTAAACTGGGCATGTACAATCTTCACACCAGGAAGTTCCATTTCCAAAGGAATGTTAGGGGCCATCTTAGCAGCAACTTTCAAGTCACCTGGGCAAATAGTACTAAGAGTACTGACAGAAGAAGGGGTGCTACGTCCACTGCCACCGTCAATACCGGACGGAGTACTGCATCCACTGTGTTAATGACCACGTTACACAGAGGTGACACAGGAACCACAAAATCCAGACAGAACACAGAGAACAAGTGCAGAGAGGTTAAAAGGAATTGAAGACAAAAAGGAGAGGTGAATTCAATCAAATTAAAACAAAATGTTTATTTTAAAGAGGGAAGTCATTTAAAAATTCATGATTGAAAAAAGTTTAACAAAATTCAAAGGGACAGGTGATACTGCATTTTTTGGCTCTCTTCTCCCGGGAGATATGTAAGTTGAGGGTTGCACATAGAAAGAGTTGTATATAAATAAGTAGAGAAGATGTGAAGATCCTCACTTTTTAAAAATAGGCCAAATGATGTTAAACTTGACAATATCACAGACAAATGATGCAAGGAAATTACATCGGCTGGACATCCTTTTACATTTCTGAGATTCAATATTTAAAATTAAAACATTAGTGAATGGTCCTTCACCGATAGTAACTGAATATGCAGCATGAAGATCCAAATATTTAGGTGAAACATTTCAAAATAAGAAGTATGTTTCAGAAATGCAGTTGAGTTTTAATTGAATACTAATTGGCAACTTGTAGGTTATATGATGATTATGTTTTAAGGCTATTTTGTCAATGTTTTATTGTTACTATTTTAGCTTTTTCCATTTTCATTCTTTAATTTTGTGAAGAATACACTTGAAGAAATTGTTCAGTGATTTAATACAGGCTCTAGAAACAGCCAATAAATGCTTGTCACCTTGAAATTAATGATTAGAGGGCAAATAAGGTTATTTTTTGGACTCTTGGATGCTACCTAGGGCTAGAATATATTTCTTTAATACATAGCTATTTCAAGTAAAATTTTGCAAGCACACATATATTTCCATGCATATTTCTCATTTCCTTTTAAAGACAAGTTGAGGGAACTTATTAAAAAGTCAGGAAGGCCAGCCATACAATTTTAAGGACAACTAGAGAGATTTCCTATTCTCTACAAAGCTGGATAGGAGGCTAGTCACAACTGATATGCTGATGACTAAAAGGTCATTTTCCTCTGTGCATTTAAAGTGCAGCATGAGAAATGCATTTTACGAGAAAATGGAATATACTGAGATTTTTTAAAAAGCAGTCATTTAAGACAAAGCCAAAATAAATATTAGTATTAATGTAAACATCTATCATGCCTGCCAGTTAGTGCTACTGTAAACTCAAGACAGAGAATAATTTATACGGTGCATTTATCTCAAAGTCAGTATTCTCTTAGGGCTCAAGTATGGCCCCATATCTGCATTTACTCTCCAGGGCATTGCTAACCTCAGCCCCACAGAGAGCAAAACCCAAAGGATATTGGACATTGACTTTGTTGGCTTCATCAATGTTGCAGCCTGATGAGTCTGGACGACTCACGCCACTAAATGGATTTAAAAAATTTTTTGTCTTGTGTGACCTAATTCAACCACCTGCACAGCCTAAATGAAGCAGGTACATATGGACTTGCTCCTTCACTTCCTGGTTGTTGAGAACCTGTTTAAAACTCAATCTGCACATTGGTTGATCCCAAAGTATCAAGTGGCTTATTCACCATTTTCATAGGCTCAACACTACACTGGCTCCGGAAATTGACTTAAGTTGGTAAAAAAATAGAAGTAAAATTTCAGTTATGGTGCAGCTTAGTCAGGATCATATTGATTTGACCTCAGTATAATGAAGCTTATGAAATTGTAATTTAGGGATTTGAAACACTGAGTTAAATCTTGAGAGACTTGGGCTCAAAATAGTGAACCTTTTCAACAAGCATTTATAACAACTCTGACCTTACTGTGTGCCAGGCACAGTGCTAGATGGGGGACAGATAAATCATGATCAATTCAGAACGTACAGGTATACCTTATTTTATAGTTGTAATTAGTAATCTCTTTCTGTTATTAGTGTTCTTGTATATAAATTGACTTAAGCATGATTGTGTCTTCTATCCCCTACTTTCTTATCATTCTATTTAGGGGCCCATGTCTATTGAATAGATAGGACATAAACCCTAAACAAACAAGAATTACCTTTTTATAAATTTCTGGGACAATTTTAAAAGATCTCTTGAACTGATGCTTTAAATGAAATAGTTTTCATGGACTTGTCACTGTGGATAGCATCGTGAGTTACCGTGACTTACTCCTGTGACTTGGAAAGATAGGTACTAATGAGATTTCTTGAGGCTGACTTAGTGACTTGGCAAGACCACCTGTTCGGTTGCTGATACACTCAATTACTTCACTCCTGGATAGACCATTAGACAGAGAACTAATTCCCCTGGTGTGTGTATCGACTTTTGGAGACATGCTTCTGGAAGTGACTTTCCAAAAGCTGCTCACAAGATTGTATTTTGTCCTTTGGATCTATAAAATACCTTGTATATATTTTTATTATAGCTTTGGCTTTAAAATTTTACATATTGGCATATGAAAATACTGGTCTTTTAATATGCTTCAATTATAATGAGATAATTAAAAGAACCGTAACTAGTAGTAAGACCCAAGAAGATTAACATATTAACAACTTAGCATCTCCAACTTACTTCCGATTAAAAAGTTGTTCCTGAATGGTGTAGTTATAAATTGGTATGTAGCCACTCAAAATTCCACCTTGATGAAGAATCATTTGGTAAGAACAAGAAATTCAGAAGCTAGGGCAAATAGTGAGGGGCCCCAGGAAGAAAGGAAGGCTAGTAGAGGCGTTTTTACAATTCTTTAAGATTTGTGTACTGGCACCTCTTTTTTAAGCAAATTCTCTCATCCCTGTTTCTCTTCTCCCCTCTTCCACATTCAGCTATACTGAGAGGCACCTTACAATGACAAAATTATGAGTGGCTTGTCATATCACCATGTTTGAATTAAAATGAAAATATAAAAGAAGGGCATTATATACCTGAATCGCTCTGACTTTCCCTGAATTTTTATATGATTAAATGTGTTCTTGGTCTTTAATAAAGGCAAGATATGTGTTCCTCTAATGTATCACTTCTTCAAGCCTCCTGAAATCTGATAGCTCAAGTTAGTGACTCACAGTTATGCTAACCTCAAAAGAACGCAAGTATATTAATTATACTCTGCTTCGTTAGGAAGTTGTATATATATTTATTCAATAGTAAAGTAGCATTTTAACTTTTCGTCTAGTGTTGTTATGTTATTGGGAGTGGGGCTGGGAAGCTGTTGAATGTGGAGAAATAAGGAAAAGACGCAGAGGAGGATGCAATGGGAATAAGGGAAAAACCAGAAGTAAAAAAGAATGGGGCAGAGTTGCAAGTACGAGGGAGGGATAATAGCTCCTGGTTCACCTTGCACTCAGGAAATATTATCAGGTACCCTTAGGATTTTGTTCCTTTAGCTAATGAACATTTATTGAGCATTTACTCTGTCTCAGTCTCATTTCTAGGTGCTGGGGGTATGAGGGGCTCACATCCAAGTGAGAGAAGATGTATTTGGTAGTCATTGCCTTTCCAGCATCTCTCTCCTGCTCCTCCACTGCATTGCTTCTTTCTGAGTCAAACACAAAACTGTCCGGCTGATTTTGAGGTAATCCTGTGGCCCTGACTCCAGCTCACGGAAAGGTCTGCACATGGAAATCATATATCAAGTGGTGACTAACCATCCACAGCAGGCATCATAAACTCAGACGTCTCCAGGGGCTAGGAGGGTCACACATATGTGAAAATGGGCCAGGTCTCCTACGCTTAGGAGTGATGGGCGTCTCGACAAGATGGAGAGTTAGATGTTCTATCTTAAGGCACATACTTAAGTTCAATTTTTTAAAACAACAAGAGGGTTAAATAAAACATTGGCTGTGAATTGAATCCACCTACGGGCCACCAGTTTGGGACGCCTGATGTAGATCATTACTCAGTGATCTTAACCTGTTAGGATCAATCCAGCCTAACCACCAACTTCCTTCCTCTGGGCTGACTGATGTAGCTGAGGTCAGAGGAATGGGTTTGAGGTTTGCTAAAGTCACTATTTCCTGATGTAGCAATACAGGACAGTAATTTCTGCCCCCTTAGGTTGGAATTCAATTTCTAGAGCAGATATTTGAAAAGATCATCTGAAGATAATCTGTTTCTCTGATTGACAGACAACAATGAAGAGCCTGCTCGTTATTATTCAAACGTGTACGCAGTTATCCATGAGGGTAACCAACATAGCTCCCTCCCTCCCAACTCTTTCTTTATACTATTTTCCCCCAAGTTTCAAGTTTTCAAGTGGCCTCTCTTCCTTTGCAAGTATCTGTAAGAATGCAAATTTATTTTTACGTCAGAGCTTGAATGAGTGGGGTTACCCCGTGGGCTCGATGGTGCAGTGAGAAGCGGGTGCTGAGGTGGAATGATCAGAGTCTGCCAAACACATAAAGCTACACCAGGTTCCCACATTTGCCCCGCCCCCTTCCTTACTCCTGACCCGAGGCTGGTTTCCATTTCTGTTCCTGCTGGCTGGGCCTTTCTGACCCGGGATGGGGTTTGTCTGCCTGCCTCAAAGGTCCCTGTGTTCTGGATGGGATCCTCAGAACAGCAGGGGTATTAGTTATAAATATATGTGGTGATTGCATAACATTTCACGCCTCCATAATCTTGTCAATATTTGCTCTCCGAAATGGAGGTTAGTTCGCTACTATTCTCTGCGAAGTGAGTTTGTTTCTTTTGCTTTTGAAATAAGCTTCAAAATGAGAAAAGTCACTCCAAACACCTAAAAGTTACTTTTCTTGGCGATTAGTATGGATTCGTTAAAGAAGCATGCACTCCAAACTTCGCAATCTCAAAGTTTATGACCTGGTTCGGCCTGGGATTATGAAAGGTTTGGGCCGAATATTGTGCTTGTGTTCAAAGTAGTTCACCTCCTGTAAAAACAAAGGGTTAAAAAGTCCCTCAGTGGAAGATTAATATATTCTTTTAGATAAAATTAAATGAACGATAATTGTACAGACCAGATTATTTACCACCAAATATTGGCATGACTAACAAGGGTGACGATGGACCCAGAGCCATTTCTTCGTTTTAACCATCTGTTCACTAAATGTTCTGGGACTGGCGGATTGGACTCCAGAACATGAGAACCATGTTCTAGATGCTGGTATTTAAAATAAAAATCTGATCGTGACTTCAGGAAAGTAAAAATAAAACAGCAAGAGCTGGACTTGTGAAAGGAAAAGAAATCGTAATATCACTGTTAAGAAGGTGGTGTCCAGAAACCGAGTTGGATACTTACTTTTGAGGTGAACTAGGAATGAGACCCCGCAGCTGTCCGTGAAGCGCATCTTGTATATTGCTAGTTGAATAGAGCCCAATTGGTGAGTTATAGGAGGCGCTCACTACCTGTCTTTTGTCATCAATGTTTGCTGCTGCAACAAAAGGCTGGGCCCTTCTGTTGTGCGCGGTACCAATGGGTTTGAACTCCTGTACAATGGCAGACAAAATACACAGAGCCACAGAATGCACAACAAAGCCGTTAATGAGCAAACCAACAGCATCGCTACTGTTAATCAAGGCTTCTTTACCCACTATGAGATTAATGGCAAGGTTAAAGGGGGAGTTAGGTGTAAACATTTCTACTTCGTCTGTGAAATTTACATGTGTTATATTCATCCACCAAATGTTAAGGTGCAAAGGAAGTGATTGTATTTAAAATATTATAAAATAATTTGAACATTGTATCTTTTGTCTGCCCCCTACTGAATTCTACATCTATAGCTTTAAGAAATTCTCATACGACTTATTTGAATACAGAAATGTTGTGTCAGAAAGGAGATTTTTGGCATAGAAAAATGATTATACTTAACATTTTCTCAAGTAGAACTTATATAGGCTTTATCTTCTATTAGTATCTTAATAAAATTTCCTCCATTTTAGGAAATGGAGGAATAAAACAGTCAGAAAGGGAGTGAGCATTTATGAATAACTATACTGAATCATTTTAACTAATCCAAGTAAAAGTTCTGTTTTTTCTTAATACTTACAACAAAAAAACAAATTCTTAATTTGGATTAAGTTATAACCTTAAATTTAGAAAAAATAATAAGAATTAAAAGACTCTCATTTCTTATGAAAGCAGGAATAACATTTATAGAAACCCCACCGTTTTTTTGTGATGACTTTATGTTTGTGTTTAAAGAACTGTTTATGTTTACTCTAGTCCCAGAAAGACTAAAGTCCCTATAATTCAGAGACAGCTAATGTATATAATTCACAAAAAGATTTTTACTTTGTTGCTTTGGGAAAAGGACCAAACATCAGAATCCTAAACTCTGAGTTTGAAATATGCCTGAATGATCTGAAACTCTATGTTATTTTTTAATGTAGGAATCAGATGTTTTCCAATTTTTATATACATTTATAATTTTTTAAAGTCATTAAATTTTTTTTTCTTCTAAGCGATAGAACAAAAGCAAAAGGAAATGCTAAAATACACGCAAGCTGATTCTCTTTCCAAATCTTTTCATTTGGCAGAATTAGTAAGATAAATCTTCACAACGATATTTTCAGTCACAAATTCACATCAACTTAATTTACTTTTGTGAATGTGCCGCCAGTGTTTCACACATTTCAAGTACAACATTTATGATTATTTAAAATGGTATTGGAAAGAGACTGTTTTTATTTAAAAAATAAAAAGATCTTGTAATATTCTTGCTCATGTCATTTTTACATTTTTGTCATTATAGATGAGTAAGTTGTAGGATGGTGCTTTTTGTTAGAAAAGAGACTGTCTCCCTTTCTCAGGGGTGGAACCAGAGTTTTGCATAGAGATTCTTGTGCCAGAGAACACCAACAACTTCCTGGGGCCCGAGCAGCAAAATGCTTTCTTTTGGCTCTCTAGAGCAGGCAGTCCTCCCACATACTCCCTATTCTCCCGTCTAGGCCTATTGGCGAAGCCCTCTTTTTCTTTTTTAATAGTTATGACAAGGCAAATGGGGTGTAGCTTCAAATACTAGCCTACCGAGGCTTTCACTCCAGCTGCCTCAAATCTCATGCTACTTGAAATTCTGTGATGTGGTGAAAAGCAGCTTTTCCCTCAGCACCTTTGACAGCATATTGTAACAGCCTCCTGAACTTAAAAAGAAGATCTGAGTTGAATACAATAGCTTATGATTCTATAGTGTGACTGAATTGACTGATATCTTACTGATTCATTTATTTTCTTCCAGAATAATGGCTCACTGCTGAAGAGTTGGTTGGTGACAATATAGTTGCTGATATTAGATAGCAGCATGACTGAAACAACCAAAGGTGGCTTTAGAAAAATGCTGAATCCCAGAACATATGAAAATGTGTGTAGTCAAACATTTATGCAGTGGTACAATCTGATTGTTGTGGTTGATTTGATAATGAATTCGGGCTGGCTGTATTTCATGATTAACCCTTATGATTAGCCATTATTATGGCCCGAAAAAAGTGAGCTGGAAAGAAATTTAAGTAATGACAATGGCCATGATTCAAGCCTTTGTTGCCCTTTTTGATATGAAAGAAGACAGAAAGCTAATTGCCTAATTTAGTTTTTTGTGGATTATAAATCTCTCAGGCTAATTAAAAGAGTGAATCGGGCAGGACTGAAGGACTCAAGCTTTGTGCAACTTAGCTTTTTTAAAAAAAAAAAGCACACAAAGTATGATGTACCTTAAAGATCTTGGTAAATAGAATAGAATTTACAAAAATTAGTTAATATAATATGATGGCTTTATGGGAAAAAAATCTCTGCCCTTATTTCTTCTTTGTCTTAAAATGATAAATATACATAGACGGTGCTTGTCCTGTTAATGAGGCAACTTCTTTGAAAATATTTGTGCACTATAATCTCTAGTAGTCCTTCCAAATAGCAGCATATAAGTTAATCGGCTTCAAGCTTTTTCTTTGCCATTTGCAGTTTTGGTTATATATTGCAAAGACCACAAATGTGTAATTTGTTAAAAGAAAAAAATAAAACCCTCTATTTTCTACTCAGATCATAAAAGGAAGTGTTTCTAACACAGGCTTCAAACATTTGTATTTAGGCTTTGCAAAGCATTAGTTGTGGGCTGCTAGGGTCATTCCAAAAAGCACAATGAAATGTATACACCAAAGGTAAACAAAAAATTTAAGTATGGCTTGGAGAGGCAATATTCTATCCAAGTCTTACATCATTGTTGATGGTCAAACAGAATCAAAAGACAAAACCAATTAGCAGTTTGCTATTCCACTTTTATTCCTTTTTATTTTTCCTGGAAAATCATTAGTAATGGAAAATACCAGCAAAAAATTTATATAGTAGTTAATACAGTCCAGCTCTTGTGTTTATTCTACCCAGACAAAAGCATTCAAATGATTCTTATCTCTTAGGAATTCAATAAATAATCATTGCAATTAATTAAATGTCTAAACGCAATTGCTTACATTTTTAAATATTATTTTTAAATGTTAGGAGCTTATATTAAGGAATAATATTTTGAATTAATGAAATGCTAGAGGTGCCAGAGTAAAAGCTAAGAAACTTGACAGAGATCCACCAACATAGGGAGAATGTAGCTCTTGACAACAATGGCCCAAGTCCTTGGAATGACCTCAGCCATGACAGCGTTTAAAGACAGTTCACCTTTCAATTTCTTACTTGGAGAAGTTGTCCACAGATAAAGATTCAGTCCAAGAAATAAGGCAATTACCAGCTCCAACAGAAACCACATGTTTGATAATATACATATATATTTATTTATTTCTAAGAAAAAATGGTGAGAAAATAAGGGAAATAAACTATCTCAAGTGATCATATATTTGATCAAGCCACACTGAGTAAATGATTATATTTTATCATGTTTGGAATTTATGAACAATCATCCCCCTCCAAGTTCAACTCCCGAATGAAAAACAGTTACCCTTATAATTATTTTTTCTTTAGTGATCTGTTTCAAGTGTTTCCCATATCTCATTGGGGAAGAGTTTGAGCAAATGGGGATTAAGAGCTTGTTTTGTGTAGGGCACCTTCCAGTTATGAAAACATTGTAGAATAAAATTATATTATGAAAATATAAACAACTTCAACTCATACCTCACTTGTCTGTGCATGTAGTTCATCTCTATTATCAAATCTTCTGTGGCAAGGATGCAATCCTTTATATGGAAATGGAAACGGCTATCTTCTCATTTAGAAAAGAACCATTTTTGTTTCTGAAAAGCATCTTTCCTGTATTTTGATAGCTACATTGTAATTTTGAGTTGTTAACTAACATTGAACAAAGATGAGGGTAATGTTTCATTTGAGAATGTAAGCTTTGAAGAGAGACAAAGAACTCTACCAACGTACCTTTAGTCTAGAGTAGTGCTTTGTACAGAAAAATGCACGTATCTGCTCATAGGCCATGTTCAAGACTGTATGGAAGAAGTTTATTCAATGCCTGGGGGTTGATCTAAACAAATTCTAAGGTTTCTTTTAAGCCTAAGATTCGAGTCTAAATTCATAAAAACAAAATTTAACTATTTAATAATAGCATGGAAAGATGAAATAAAAAAGCTACATATTAAAATTTTGTATCAATGATTCCTATAACTGTGTAAGAAAAAGTCCCTCAAATCTAAACCTATGCATGCATAGGTAAAAAGACTGGAAATAAATACACTAACATTTTATTATTTGTGGCTGGGCTTGGATGGTAGGATATAGTGGGGTTTTTTTCAATTAATATATATTACTGTTAAAGTGAAAAAGAGTATTTTATTCCAATAGCAAAGGTCACATAACTTACAACAGAAGTTTGACCCAGATTGAAAAACAAGAACTCGGATATTGTACTGCTCCATGGCATTTTGCTGTTCATCTACAGTGGCATCTTAAAGCATGATATATTAATGGCATTTCTTCCTCAGACTGACACACCTTTGTTGTCCAGAAGGATGCTTTATTTCTCATTTTGAAAAAAAAGAAAGAAAAAAAAAGAAAAAAAGAAAGAAAAAAAAGAAAAAAGAAAAAAAAAGACATCTCTTTGCATAGCTTGTGTTAATTAAAAGAAATACAAGAAGAATACAAACATAACCACCATTTAGCTTTTCTCTAATCTCATTCTACAAGTTAAATTCACTGCTTGTTTTTTATCACTGCACTTTGTTCTGGTTTATGTTGTAGGATTTTCCGATAGCAGAGGTTCTGCTGAAGTTTAGCTATTTTGTGTAGGGAATATCTGTCCTGAAGTGCCAAGGTATGTGAACTGGTCATGCAGAAATCTGGCCTGAGCATCATGAGGAATAGCAATCCTCTGGTCTTTTAGGAGAAGAACTGAAATGGTTCTTATCTCTGAGCCCTTCAAACACTGGCCTCTTGGAGAGGGTGCCAGTAAGAATTGGTCATGACTCAAACTAATGGAATGTTCTAAGGCTCCACCTGCCTGGCTTCTGAAGCCCTTAACCCAATCTTCATCTTTTTTAAAAAAACCTATCTCATACTCTATCTTTTCCCCATTTGTAGTATAAATATCCATATTGTCTAACCCCAAAATTCAGGACACACGGGCTAATACATGATTGACAAGAGGCCACAGTATTTCAAATTAGGATTATCTTTTAAAATCCAACTCTTGGAATAACCATAGTCATAAATTAATACTCACAGATTTACAAAAGGGGGCTCTTCTAGAGCTAAAACTGAGATAATTGCCTTTAAACTCCAATTCTGGAGAGACATTAGCAAAACACAGGCTCCCATCTTGGTCTAAGCTCGCCCTGTGCTTAATAAATTCTTGCTGAGTCACCCACATGCCACAGTGGGCCCTGCAACATGATCAGGGATCATTTGGTCCTTTGTTCAAATCTGTCTAATTGGCCCCATATCTTAGCATCTCATATTGATGAAATCGGATTTTAAAAATTCGGAGAAATTTTGAATGGAAAAATAATTTGCAAAAGGGGGCAGTACAATTTTGGATGTGTACTGTATATGAAAAAGGAAATTCAGAATTCTATCCAGTTTGTCCTGGTGATAATCAGAGATTGGATGGTCAATAAATGCATGTATGTGAGCCTTAAATTTTCATTTTTTTAAAGCACCACGTGATCTCTTTTTCTCATGTGTTACCTCTAAGTGATGAATCAATGAGGGTGGAGGAAGCTGGTGGGCTGGGGCATTACTCTGAAGGGCTATCTACAGGTGACAGCTCTGCCTCAAGAACTTTGTGTTTTCTTCTTCCTATCTTTTCTTCTATCACAGAAGATGTTGATTAGAGTCGTTATTATTCACCAAGCCACCTCAGCTGCCATGGTAAGCCACCATCAGCATTCAGATCCCTTCTCACCATATTTGTTACCCCGTCTCATCCATTTTATCTTTTACTCATTTGCCCTGAAGAGCAGAAATCTTACCTGACTTAAATATCCCACTAAACTTTCACAATCACTTTTCCATGGGACAGCCGGGGGAGGTGGCAGAACACCAGTCTGAGAATTGGTTCCCAGGATTGGTCCTGGGCAATGTTAGAAAATGCAGTTTATCTTTAGGCCCTCCAGTTGCTTTCATTCATTTGTCAGCTATTTATTGAGTGCCTGCTGTGTGCTATGCCTGGGAGACTTAGAGTAAAGGGAACAGACACACCGGTTCCTGCCTTCACGAATATTCCATATCCTGCTCACTCTCTTTGGGGCCTGTTTCCTCCTCCTTTTGCTCTTAGTGGTTTTTAGGCTCAGGCTCTTCCTTCCCTCCAGTCAAAAGTCTAGGACAAGGACCTAATAAACTCATGTTCCATAAAGGTTAAACTACTTAGGATGTTTCTTCTCCGGGGGGGGATTATATTCTAACTGAAAATCAAGTTTCAATCCAAAGTTATTTGTCATGACCCTGTAATAGTAGTGAGGAAGGTATTTCTGGTCTCTAGGAAGCCCTATCACATAGGCAGCTTCCTATCTCACTGACAAGAAAGGCCAGGAGGCTTTCTGATCACAGCCTGGTGGTGGTGGGGGTACCACACCTATAATAATGAGAGCCCCCACTTACTTCAGTATCTCTAAGAGCAATTTAATGTGCCAAGTTCTTTTTTTATATTATTTCACTTAAATCTTTGAGAAGCCCCATGAGATACATGCACATATGTTACTCTACATGTATTTTATCAAGAAGAAAATGGAGGCTTATGGAGACAAATGGAAAACTTGAAGGACACCTTCAGCAGTTGATGATCCTGAAAAGGGAAACACTGCTGAAGTGTAAATTACAAATATGTTATCAGTTCTTTTTCATTAGATATATATAAAAACTACACTTTGGGAATATCGAATCAGTTTAGTAGGAATACTTGTTTAAAACGGGATATTCAATTTATATCTCTGTCTCTCTAAACTTGGGAAGCTTCTAAGTAGAGGTTGTAAAATCCTTTTCTTGATTATACTTTTCCATACAGCACAACTGAGAGTTGGTTTATTTCAAAAGTTGGAGCTTTTGAAAGTAGACATAGTCAGATAAGCATCAGATTATTAGATTAATTTAGGTCATGAGATAGAGTTCCCTCAAGGGAAAATCCTTTGTCTTTTGGAATTCAACTGCATGGGCAGAATATCACCATGATTACATAATGCAAAACTCTTTTTGTAGAGTAAACTTAATTACAGAATGCCAGAATTGAGAATTAAAGAAGGATGTAGAATAAGATCTGGGTGAAGACCTCGAGGAATTGAAGTTCACAATAACTATTAGATTAGAGACACCTGTTTCCAATGGTAGACCCTATTTTTGTTTTGCTTTAACATCTTAAACTTCTTGGATTACCTCATGGTCATTTGGCAGAAGTCCATCATAAAAAAATGAAAAAATAAGTGGATTACTTGTAGATATAGCCAAATTTTTCCTGATGGGAACATATTTGTCTTTTAGCAAGATATTTGCCTAGGCATACTTCTCTTTTTTTGATGTAAGAAAGAAGACATGGATAATATCAATTAATGTCAGACAGCAAAGACAGACAAATGCTTCATCAGGTGGCTTATTCCAATTTTGTAGATTTGCCACTTCTTCCGCTTGGAAGGCATCCACATCACTTAAAAGGAAATACAATGTGAATATCATTTACTCTAAAATTCATACCTGTGGTTCTGATTCTAAGTTGATTTTGAAAGGATGAGCCTTCCCATCTTCAGTTACCTGTGGAGACCATAAGCGAGTGTCTGCCCTGTAAATAAAATAAAGTTCATAAACTCCAAATTCTAATGGTGCTTCTACTGTTAGTATACTTTAATTTCCTATAATGTTTGTGAAGACACTATCAACCCTTGATAATTTAAGCAAAAGCAATATTCTTTGCTCATTATTCTTTATTCTCCCAACCAATTAGTCTTACATTTTTAGTGTACTTCTGAGGAAACTCAGATGGATCAAAATTGCCTGGAGGAATGCTATGGGCTGAACATATGTGTCACCCCAAATTTGTATGTTCAATCCTAATCCCCAGTGCGATGGTGTTTGGAGGTGGGGCCTTTGGGAGGTAATTAGGGTTAAATGAGGTCACGAGGGTGGGACCCTCATGATGGGATTAATGCTCTTATAAAAAGAAGAAGAAACACGGGATCTCTCTCTCTCTCTCTCCCTCCCTCTCTCCCTCCCTCTCTCCCCCCCTCTCCCCCCCTCCCCCTCTCTCCCCCTCTCCCCCCCCCCCCTCTCTGCATGGCTGCACCAAAGAAGGCCATGTGAGGACATACCCAGGAAGAGGGCTCTCACCAAGAACCCAACCATGCTGGCACCCTGATCTCAGACTTCTAGTCTCCATAACTATGAGAAATAAATGTTTGTTGTTTAAGACCCTCAGTCTATGTTCTTTTTGTTATAGCAGCCCAAACTGACTACGGCAAGGACATTTTACAGTTTCTGGGGAAAGTAGGTCTCTAATGCATGTGGTAAACAGTACAGGAGAGGAAGACTCTGGAGCCACACTCTGCAGATGACCACAGGGCAAACTCTCCTAGCCTACCCAGGCCAGCACAGGAGACAATGAGTGATCTGCCAGATGAATTTGCTGTTGCCTTCAAGGAAATGTGCTTTGTCCAATCCTTGTCACGTAGCTGTTGGGACCATGTGCTCCCGAGGGACTGTGTGCTTGGCAGGAGCACAGGTTATGCACAGATAGGGAAAGAGTCAATTTCACCCCATGAAATGGCAGATTGGCTGATTGACTGTGCCTTCTATACCACAGAAGGGAAAATTGTGAATACGATAGTAACAGGATAAATACACACTAACAACCACTATAACGCAAAACGTTATGTTCCCAGTTCAGTTTCAGATCAGGGCTCTGATGGCAAAAGATCAGGTTCAATTTCCTAATTCTTTTTTTTTTTTTTTTGGTTAGAAATGTCTCATGAGTGTCTCCAACACTCATGTGCACACGCACCCTCACACCTTGTGAGATTCTTCTGGGCTGAATTCAGTACAAAAGAGTCAATGACATGCAGGCTATTAACAACCAATTTTTAACGTGATCACATTTTGACAAGCAAGAGATTCCTTTAGGAGAATCTCTAAATTCCATCCCATTCTCCACCACCTTTAGAACAGCAGTATAACTAGACATGCCATTCAGTGTTTATGTGGCCAGTACCTTTCATGGTTCTATTTTCCTAGTCAATTAACTGGATTAGTACAGGAAAAAAAATTCTTTTTGCCTCTTTCATTATTCTGACGTTCCAGAGAATTCTTTTTAGAGGTTGTTTGTTAACAGATACTGGATCGACTGACTTCAGTGAAGAACAGACCAAAGTGGCTGATATATAAAGAAGCCAGCCAAAATTCTTGGTCCTGTCATACTCCTCACTAGGAGGATGAAATCATTTATAGTTCTGGTTCAGCTTCTCCTGCAAAACAGATCAAATGTTAACACCATTAATTAAAGAGCACCTGTCAACTTTGAGACACAGCTGGTGTGCTGCTGCTTTAATCCTGTCCTGCGCATCAGCGTGAGTCATGGACTCTGTACCAAAGCCATCAATAGCCAGGATGACATCTCCAGGACACAGGTTGGCAGCTGCCGCCTTGCTTCCTGGAGTAATCTGGAAGAAATCATGGCACCATTTAAAAACCAGCATTCTGCAATATCTTGAGTTTTGTGCCTGACATTTATATTTCAGCTTGGTAACATTTTATTTAATTTAAATTTTTTTTTTTTTTTGAGGAAAGTTGGCCCTGTGCTAACATCTGTTGCCAATCTTCCTCTTTTTCTTTTTTATCCCCAAAGCGCCAGTACATAGTCATGTATCATAGTTGTAGAGTTGTAGCTCTTCTATGTGGGACGCCGCTTCAGCATGGCTTGGGGAGTGGTGAGTTAGGTCCGTGCGCGGGATCTGAACTGGCGAACTTCAAGCCACCGAAGGAACGTGTGAACTTAACCGCTACGCCACCAGGCTGGCCCCTCAGCTGGGTAACATTTTAAATGTTTCACTGGCAGGAAATTTTAAATCTAACTTAAAATAACTCTTACTTGATCACTTGTGTTAGCTCTATTTTCCCATCATGCTAAATAAATCTGTTTCTTACTAAGCACATTTCATTTACCATGACATCTCTTTTAGAACACCTTCCAAACTCCCTGTTTTAATCATATTCTCTTTGCTTTAAACAAAATAATTGGTTTTTTAGTTTTTTTTGTTGTTGTTGTTACCCAGAACTCTCTAATTGGGAATAGAACTTTACTAAATTTAGGGAGCTTTTATATTTGAACTGAAACTGCCTTAGCATCCTTCTAAGTTATGATCTTTAAAATTCACATGAAGGGGCATCTAGGATGTAGAAAGCTGGAAAGAGAATCATTCTTGCGTTAATAAGAAGCCATATGGGGCCCTTGAGGTGGCGCAGCGGTTAAGTTCACATGCTCCATTTTGGCGGCTCGGGGTTCACAGGTTCGGATCCCAGGCGTGCACCGACGCACTGCTTGTCAAGCCATGCTGTAGCGGCATTCCATATAAAGTAGAGGAAGATGGGCACGGATGTTAGCTCAGGGCTAATCTTCCTCACAAAAAAAAAAAAAAGAAGAAGCCATATAATATACAAAATTATAATTTCTAGGGGCTGGCCTGGTGGCGTAGTGGTTAAGTTCACACACTCCACTTCAGCTACCCGGGGTTCATGGGTTCAGGGTTCATGGGTTCACATCCCAGGTGTGGACCTACACACTGCTTGTCAAGCCATGGTGTGGGAGCATCCCACATACCAAGTAGAGAAAGATTGGTACAGATGTTAGCTCAGGGACAATCTTCCTCAAGCAAAAAAAATTATGAACAAATTGCTAAAGGCCGAGTATGAGCATTGAGAGTTAGCACTGAGAACCCCTGGGGACCACAGACACAAGGGAAGTTTGCAGTCACTCATAGTCTTCTCCATGAATGAAGAACAGATGGAACAAATAGGAAACAACTAACAAGATGGTAGATTTTAATTAAACCTTATTAGTAACTACTTTATATGTAAATGGTCTAAAAACACACCACATTCTGTTTCTTAACAGAGATTGTCAAGTTAGGTAAAAAAAAAAAAAAAAACAAGATCCAATTTTATGCTGTCTATAAGAAATCCACGTAAGGTTCTTTTTTGGGGGGGAATGATGGGAAATGATATGGGAAAAATAGGGTCTTAAATGTTCAAAAAATAGCAAATTTGAATTATTAATATGTTCGGTATTCAGTTAAAGGCAATGATTCTTTTGATTGCTATACCTACTCCCAATTTTTCTTGGTAAATCCCAACTATTTACCACTGCCTAATAGCCCTCACCCTCTCTTACCCTGCCTACTTCTCTAACATCGTCGTACACCATTCCTGCTCCCCCTCATCCAGTGCGCTGTAGCTATTCTGTTTTCCTGTTAGTTCCTCAAATAGGCGAAGCTTGTACCCTCTTCAGGGCTTTCCATGCCCGGTTATTTTTACCTGAAATGCTTCTCCCCCTCTTTACCCAATTGCTCCTTCTCATCCTTTAGGTCTGGCTTAAATGCCACCTTCTCAGAGAGACTTCCCCCAACATCTAAGTAGCTTCTCCAGCCCCTCCCCCATCATTCTCCACCATTACACCCTGTTCATTTCCTTCATGAAAACAATTTGTACTTTCATGTTTGTTTATTTACTTGTGTATTGTCTGTCTTCCCAACTAGACTGGAACTTCTTGAGGGTATGTATAATATGTATATTCCTGATGCTACACGGTGTATATTCCAGTGTTTGGAATTAATGAATAATTAATTGAAAAATGAATGAAAAGGACATATAAATCAGAGCTTATAAAACAAAAAGAGCTAGTCCCTACATATCCAAAGATGATGGCTATTAATGTCAACTTATCACTGTTTCGTTTGCAAGTTCCCACGATTTAAAGCAGAGTAATACATAGGAGTTGACTTAAACCTCAGACTACTCCAGGAATAAACTAGATTATCCCTAATGTCTTACTTAAGGATCAGTCATTAATTAATTTTTTTCTCTATTTGCTTAATCTAGCTATCGATTCTATTTAACTTTGTGACCCTAAGGGAGATTCAAGATTCATCTAAATGAATAAAATTGCTAAAATAATAAATTCTCATGTGTCCTAGATCTTCAGTCTCATCGCTAAAATGTTTATTGTACTCACATTATTTCTGTGATCATCTCACTGTAGCAATCATGATCATTTTCCAGTAGGATCAGTTGGTAGGGGCTGGGTGAAGACAACTGGGGATTATTACATCTCAGCCTTTGGGAGGCATTGCATTCTGGGAGAAATTCTCCCAGAACCAGAAATGTTAGAAGAATGCAAGTTTCCATCCCTGATGTGACTTGTAGGGATAAAAATAATCTTAAACTTTTAATTTTCTCTAGTGATAGTCATCAAAATCAGTACTATTTTTAAACTTCTTAGGCCAGAATACTTTCCTTTGAGTAAAAAAATGAGAAAGCAGGGCTCCATGTGTTTGCTTTTAAAGCCTCACTTAGCTTTCTAATATACTGAAATAGCTATAAGTTATATAACTCTCAATCTTGATTTAGAAAAGCCTACCATTATTTTTTAGCTCTGGTTGGGATGAGTGGAAGGCAGAGCTGTGCGTGTTTCTGTCTATATAAATTTTAAACAGAGACATCTGGTTTGCTGAACTTAGATACTGAATATTACTAAATTTTATTACCAGTATTAATATGGAAGTTAATAACGCCATCTTATATTTACCTAAAATATTACATTTGCAAAGCTCTTTCTAATAACTTTGCCCCCTGCAACAACTCTAAGGCAGGATGGACAAAAACACTACTTCTCTTTTTCAGAGGAGGAGAAGTGTCTGAGTAACCTGTGGCTTCTTACTAAGTCGGGAGCAGCTGTACAGCTTTGTCACCAGCTGTTGCAGAAGTCGAATAGGAAAGGAGTTGATAGTGATGGCCAGAACACACTTCTGACTTTGCATTCAACCTGGTAATTGATGTCCTGGGACCTCCAAGGAGAGAGTTGATACGAAAGGAGTATGTAGAGAGAGAAGGAGAAAACGCTATCTTTTCACTTCTTCCTAGTTCTGAAGTTCAGCTAGGCTAGTGATCAGAAAATCACCACTAAATTGGCCTGGGTTTAGTAAGTTAAACTATCTGTTTAATTGTAAGAATATATTATTTCCCACCATCACTTTATATATTTACTTTATTATATTATTACTTTATATTATCTTATTACTTTATATTATTGCTCACAGTTTATTATTAACATGATTTCCCAAATTACGAGACAAGAGAGCTAAAATGAGGAAGAGTTTTTCAATGGATTGTTATTATTATTTTTTTAATTTTATTTATTTATTTTTCCCCCAAAGCCCCAGCAGATAGTTGTATGTCATAGTTGCACATCCTTCTAGTTGCTGTACGTGGGACGCGGCCTCAGCATGGCCGGAGAAGCAGTGCGTTGGTGCGCGCCCGGGATCCGAACCTGGGCCGCCAGCAGCGGAGCACGCTCACTAACCGCTAGGCCATGGGCCGGCCCTTCAATGGATTATTTATTATTGTTTCATTAGGTTCATTAGGGTCTCAAATATCAAAAGTATTAGAGAGATCATTGGAAATAGTACTGCCATCAATCACCTCGCACATGTGTTCAAACTTCTCTGATTAGAAGAATCACCTGGGGTCCTTGCTGAGCATAAAGACTCTGATTCCCTCCAGATGCCTGGAATCACGAATCAGAAGCTCTAGGAGAGGAGCAGGGCAATTTGTGTTTTTCCAAGTGCATCAGATGATTTCCGTTATGCACGTCACCCTATTACTCGGGTCCGTTTGGAAAAAACTAAAACACAGATAAAGCATCTAGAATGGTCTACTTACTGTAGGAGGCATGAGAGAATTCCAAGATATGTCCCTGATGGGATTTTTATGTTAAGAATAAAAATGATTGAAATAGTTTTGGAGCAAGATAATATATCATACAGGGCTGTACTATGCGGTGTGGATCAAAATACTGAGAAATTCCATTGATCAGTTGAGATGGGATCAGTTCTCCATTGCCTGCAAATAAACCCCAGTGCCTCACCTGGCATCTAAAGCCCTTTGGCACCTGGCTGCAATCTACATTTCTAGAGCCATACCCCACATCAGTTAAGTCAGAATCTCTGCAAGTGGTACCGGGGCATGGGTATTTTCAAAAGGTATCTGGGTGAGTCTAATACGCAGCCAGGGTTGAGAACTGTTATGGTATTATTATTATTATTGAGAACTATTGTCTCTTATTCTCAACAGAATCTTTTAAGATGAGTAAACTGATGCTCAGAAAGTATAAGAAACTTGTTTAGGGTCACACATCCGGTGACAATCTGAAATTCCTAGCTGGGTCTGTCTAACTTTATAGCTTAAGCTCTTCCCCTATCCCACAATGCCACTCCTGCAGGTAATCTCACCCCATCACCTCTCCTATCTCTTTGGCCATACTTTTCTCATAGAATACAAGTCAGGTTGTATCATGGTAGTTTTATGTACATGTCCCTTTTCTTCTATTGATATATGAGCTTCTCAGGGGGTAGAAACCCATTAAATTATAATTGTATCCCCCACAGTGCCTTCCATATACAATACATTCTGTACTTAATAGATATTTGTGGGATGTATGAATGTTAGGAACATACGAACTAGAATTTCCATGCAGACATGTCTTTTTAGTAGAAAAAAATTAAACAGGTTTTTATTCATATCCACCTTCCTACTACACTTGAATTCTAGAAAAGGATTGCATTCAACTGTAAACATTTCTTTCTAAAGGTTCACATTTCAAATATAGTTTATATTAAAGTAATATACTTTTCCATGTTAAAGCCTGCAAAACTTAAGAATACACTAACATTTTCTATGTTGGTACTCAAGTCCATATAGCATCTCAGTTACAGGGATCTTGATCCTGGGTGTGCTCTGAATAGGAAGGAGGGAGGAGGGAGAGGAGGCAGAGGAGTTGAGTGGGCAAGGACAGTAGCATTAGATGTATATGATAATTTTACATCATGTACATAAAAGAAGCTTGTACTTTATTCCAAATTGGACCATTTGTGCAAACAAACCATCTGTACTTTGACTATGATAGTAGATCCAACTTCTGGGTGGTCCAAAAACTGAAGAAAGAAAGAGACTCCTTAGAACTTGCTTGTCAGAAAAAGAAAAGCTGCTCACTTCGAGATGTGAACTTTGAACTCTATTCTGTGAAATGCTTAGGCCAGTTACATACGGTGTTTGCAATAACAACCCCCTCCCCCAAACTGAGCAGCCACAACTTAAATTTCTATTGCACAAAATATAGCACACCCATTGTCTAGAAACTGCTTTCCTACAAATTGTGTCACAACCAATTGCTAAAATCTTTTGAGAATGTCTGGTGTTTGATTTACCCTACTTCTGATGTTTTTTATAATAAGATTCACCTGGCTGATTAATGGGATTGTAAACAATTATGAGGCAGGGACATTCTGTCCTAATTTTGTGAGTTGTAATTTCAATTGATGGAGAGAGTTATGTTTGTAAACCCTTCTCCCAACTCTGGAGGAGCAGAGGACCACTGTCTAGGAGCATTGCTATAGTCTGCATTTGTAGAATGTAAGGCAGGAAGGGGAGGGTATGAAGGATGCCAAAAATTGAGTTAATTGACTTGAGGAATACATCTCATTTATGGGAATTTTTGTGACATTAAGTGTAGGCATTGGTATTTCAATTATTTGCATAATTAAGAACTTATCAGAAAAAGAAAAATCAATTAACAATAAAACAATTCTCACTTTTCTTTATTGTGAAATATTTTTGAGGACACAATCTGTACCTATTTATGATAACAGTTATGTAAAAAGTGAACAATTTAGTCAATAATTCATATTATGTTTATAGTTATTCTATAACACATATGATGTACTAGCCACTGTGCTCAGCACTGAGTAGCCCCCAAATTTGAAAGTTCCTGCCCTCGGGGAGCATGCGATTTATAGGATACAGAGGTACTCAAACATCTGTGGTGCAAGGCCTGCTATAAGGAGAGGTTGTAGGTCAAAAGCTATGATAATCAAATGGATGAAATGCTTGTTACTGCAAGAAGGCTAGGAGAGTGGTATTTGAATGGGGTTTCCACAGGCATAGAGGACAGTGGGGTGGGCTGGGCGAGATAATTCTGGAGAAAAATATGGAGCAAAGATATGTAAGAGAGATCATAAGTAGTCCAGAGTAGGGCACCACCGCCTACCTATGGAGGGAGAGGAGGAAATGGGAGAGAGAGGGAGGAAATGAAGTTGGAAACTCGAGTTGGGATAGAGAGTGAAAGCCCTGAATGTGTGCCAAGACCACACACATTTTTCTGTATAAACTGGTGATGGTATTGAAGGATTTTTGAGAATGAGGAAGATAGGAGCAATCTTGCATTTCCCACAGACGGCTGGTAAGAACATGCAGGGTCATTTGGAGAGGGGAGACAAACAGCTGGGTGTGAGGTTATGAAATCTTGAATAGGGAGAGTGGTGGGGAAAAAGGCAAGTGGTAGGTCTCAAAGATATGGAATCAATAGGACCAGGTGAAGAACTGGACGACACAAAACACTCGTTTGGAGATATCTGTACAATAAGCAGAATTTGTCACATGTGTGGACTTCAGAACGTAGGCTTCGGAGGCAGGAGACCTGGCATCAGATTCTGTCCCAGCACTTGTGATCATCGGCAGATTAATGAATCTCTTGAAGCCTCATTCTCCTCATTTGCAAAAAGGGATATTACTACTACTCCTCTCATAGGATTATTGAGAGATTTAAGTGAGTTGGTGCATATAAAGGGCTTAGAAGGGTGCATGGCAAACCAAAGAGTATAACACACACACAACCTTCTTCATGGCCTTTTCACATAATATAAAAATTATAAAAGTAATGGAATAATTCTACTACCTAATTACAGCACTCATAATTATTTTTGTGTCATATCTTCTAGTCTTTTTCCAAATGATTTTTAGTATTCTTATAATTTCAGTGGAAATATTCTCAATTAGGTGCTCACTAAAGCAAAAAAGTTAAAGTGAATATGCTTTTATTTATTCATCAAGAATCTACTATGTGAATGGTTTTGGGGACACTTGGAATACAAAACAGTTTAACCTGCTCTCCCTGAGTTAATTAATTGAAGAGAAAAGGCATAGTCAAATAAAGTAATCACATATGGTTGGGCACTGTTACTGAACCAAGTGTCAAAAAGAGTGATACAAATTAGTTATGAGTTAAAATTCAAACAAGAATTGGCTTCTCAAATAATAACTGTCATTATATCAAATACATTTACCAATAGCTCCTGCTGCCCCATTCCAAAATGTAAGTACCGCTTTAAAATAACATTGTTTATATTGTCAGCAACGCAACATTTCAAACATAAGTTTAATCATACTGACATGTTACATAATAGTAGCAGGATATTTCTTTTATAAACCACTTAAAGGATTTTTGTGACAAGATTATTTCTTTAGGATTTAATATAAATATGATTTATCCTTTGTTAGGATTCAAGAGCTTATTTCATTTACTATAAAAAAATGAAAACCATACTTCAGAAACTTTAAAATATTTCTTAGTAGAGATAATGGAAACTGTTTTCTTTGGTAAAGCCATAAAAGGCATTGCTTGGCCCAGATCACTGAAGCATTTTCTGCTTAATTTACTCAGGAACATTTTGGGGGGTATGTTAAGTTTTCATGTCTCATACAAAAACACGTGTCAGATGTGTTTATATGTTTTTTGAAAAATGTAAAACAAAGCTTGAAATGTTCCATGGTATGCGTCTGTATGATATGTTTTGAGATATTTTTAAAAGATGTTGGTTCCCAAATCTCACAGATGTATAAGCAGAACAGAATTTAAAAGGCATTGCTTTATCAAAAATCTATGTGAGTAAATCAGATTATAAAGTATACATTTATAAAATACAGTATAAGCAGTAAGAAAAGAAAAGAAAGTATAATAAAAGTATAATATTCTGAAAGCTTATGCTTTTAAATTAGGTTTCGTATGCTTTTTTATGTGATAATTGAAATAATAACAATAATTTTCTATTAAGACAAACACTTGTATTAGAAAAAAATCAACTAGACCAACTAGAAATTTTACTGTCAGGACAGAAATCCTGAAGTTTCCTTTTTCTTTTTTTCTAATTAGACAATAATTTAGGGAATATTAAGTAAGGGAAGCTTGACTTTGATAGTAAAGTATTATTTTCAGAGTTATTAGGCTGGTGGTGACTTTCCATCAGGTAATCTAAACTGACACGTTTTCTTTGTAGTTTGAGTTATAGGTGATAATTCCTAAGCCAAGTTCCCAGCTCTGGAAAATATTTATTCAAAATGCCTGGAAACCTAGGAAAACCGATTAGTAATATTTTCCCTGTCTGGGCTGATATGAGCGGTTCCAACTTGGCCGACCCAGGTTGCGCCCTGCGAACAGCGCCCTGCTGAAGTTTTCATCCAGACAAGAAAAGCTCTTAGATGCCCATCCAGCTCCAAGAAACAATCGCCAGTGGCAGTCCTTCGTCTCTCCTTCCCGGGACCCCCTCTCGTTTGTTACTGGAGGGAGACGGGAGTGGAGGATGGGAAGGCATCCCAGCCTTCTCTGAGCCCAGGGAAACCACGCCATCAGTTCACCTGTCTTCGGAAAGTTGCTGCGGACCAAGAGGATGCAGAGAGACCACTGGAGCTGACTTCGTTAATTCTCTAAGCTGGTCTGCATCCTCCGAATCTCTGTTTGCCAAGTTCCTGCTGCCCCTCGAACTGTGAGCCCAAAGCTGAGGACTCACCCAGCCCACCCGGGCCCACTGGCCACTCTCCTCCGCTCCAAGGGGACCCGCTGCAAGCCAGAGTCCCCGAGTTTTAGCAAAAGAACGGACCACACCTACCCTGGTGATGACCAAAGGCTGGTTGAAGTCTATGCCCCCGGAGAGTCTGAAGCCCCAGGGCGCGGGGCCCGGGAGGACCACGGTCTGGGGCATGGTGCCTCCTGGCGCGGCCTTCCTCCAGCGGGGGGGGCGCCTGGACTCCCAGGGACTGGGGCGCAGCGAGGGGCGGCCCTGCCCACGGCGAGTGTCCCCGAGCGGGACAGCCCACTGCGCTCCCGGGGCAGTGTCCTCGCCTGGACCGTGGCCCGGGAGCTTTATCCCTTCTCCCGAGTGACGTCACTGGCCTACCCTCCTCCCCGCCCCCTCCCACCAAGGAGAGCTCCAACTTTGGAAGAAGGAGACGCGCCAGACCCGCGGGAGTTCACCACAGCGCCCTGGCTGGGTGCAGCCTCCCAGACCTCTCCGGCGCGCGCTGGAGGACGCTTCGGGTTACAACTTCCACCCCTCTCTTAAAGTAACACCTGTCCTCCTGTTGATCTCCTCCTTAGAGCGCAGCAGTGCGCTTCATTCGAAGCTAAAAGCAGTTAAACCACAGTCTCTATGCTTTCAGTTGAAATAAAACGCAAGCATCATCAATACAATTCGTTATTTAGCAATTTTGAGTGGATAATATTTACTTATCAGCCGTGTGACCTGGTGAAGTGACTTATTGTGCTTAAGCCTCAGTTTTCTCATCTGTAAAATAGGGATAATAATTGTACTTACCTCATAGGATTACGGTGAAAATTGTACCTCTCCACACTGAGATACTGTGAAAATGAGCTGCCTTTGCACAGTGCTTGGCACAGCATAAGTGCTCAATAAATATTAGGCATTTTTGCAATTAAGTACATAGAGTAATACATGATTATGGGTACACATAATACACTTAATGCATAAACAAATGTATTTGAAATTTATTTTTTAAAAACAAAGAAATCTAAGAGTGAAAATGTCATGCAAACATACACTCAATCCAATGAACCTTTAAAAGTACATATGGAGTCAGCCCGGGGGGCCTAGTGGTTAAGGTAGGGCGTGGACCTACTGGTCAGTGGCCATGCTGTGGCAGCCACTCACATGCAAAATAGAGGAAGATTGCCCACAGATGTTAGCTCAGAGCAAATCTTCCTCAGCAAAAAAAAAAAAAAAAGTACATATGAGTACACGATTAATCAATATACTCAAAATATAGTTTAATTTTGATTGGAGCAATTGTCACCTCCCTCAAGTTCAGTCTCTAAACTTATGTTTTTGACACATGGGAGGCGGGTGTAACAAACTAAGGAGCTGAGACTGCCCTGTGTGGACGCTGCAGCCAGAGTGAGGGTGCTGAGTGGAGTGCGAGTAAGGTGGACCAAGAGGACCCCTAAACTGGATGAAATTGCACAGAAGAAAAGGAAGGGGACGGGCATTCATGGAGCATCTCCATGGTCCAGGTGCTATCTTGATTGCTTTACGCGTGGGATCTTATTTCGTCCTCACGACGAGGCTATCAGATGGCTATTATTATTCCCGTTTTTTTTTCAGATGAGGAAATAATTTCTTAGAAGTGGAGTAACTTGAATAAGACCACACGGCTAACAAGTGATAGAATTGAGATGACAAACCCAGGTCTGCCTAGTGAAGGTATAAAGGTCAGGAGATTCTGGGGAGGGTCCTGTCACAGTCTCAGTGTAGAATCAAGTATTTCTTGTGTTATACTCTAGAATGTTCTGATTTCCGTGGACAGTGGGATGAAGGAGGGGAGAGAAGTATGAACTGCTTTAAAAGCCCAAAAACGAGGGTCTTGGACTTAGTGCCCAATATGATGGGGCCATATTGGTCCAGGAGAGCAGAGCTGCAACATACTTTTAATAAAGTAGTCTGGCTGGCCAGCCTGTGGGCAGAGTAAATCCCCAAACCAGCATCGGTACTACTTTGCCTATGTTGGTGAATGATATAAAAGTCCCAGAGGATAGGTGTTTTATGGTCCCAAACATTTTCCAGTGCCCCACCTATGTTGGGTTATCAGGGAAATAATCATAATACATTCTTGTTGATTTTGCCTATTTGGGCTGGCTATACTACTGCAAAACACGTTTCCTCTGTCGGTCACTGGTACACACACACACCCCCACACCCCCACACCCAGAGGTCAATTGACAGAAAAAAAATCAGACAAGTTATTTGGTACGGTGTGATTGTAATAATCAATTGTTTATACCTTACCGCATGAGCTGGCTTATATAGCCAGTCGATTATGTGTTTTGTTTTTTGTCTTTTTGTTTGTTTGTTTTTCTGCCTTTTCACCAGTCATTTTGGCTTCATTTAGATGTAAGCAACATCTATACAACCTCAATATAATACCTGATGAGCTCTTAAGGCTTTACAGAGAGCATGCGGGGAGATTGTAACAGAAACTTAGGAATCGAGACTGTCCCGTGTGGACGCTGCAGCCAGAGAAAGGGGGCAGCTTTTGGTTTGGCTATCCTAAGAAGTTCTTTTGGGATGAGCCTTTCATTTATTTTCTTTTGATATTTCCCTTTTTAGAGGATTATGATAAACTCTTTATGACTCCGTTAAATATTACTTTTGTGGGGCCAGCCCTGGTGGTTAAGGTCCGTGTGCTCCACTTCAGCGGCCCGGATTCGGTTCCTGGCCATGCTGTGCCAGCGGCTCACATACAAGAAGAGGAAGACTGGCAGTGGATGTTAGCTCAGGGTGAATCTTCCCCAGCAAATAAATAAATATTATTTTTGTGATTATTGTTTTAAACCATGTTTAGAAAGCCTTTTAGCTTTTTCCTTTGAGAAAAGCATCAATAAAATTGTTCATTCTACTCTTATATAACTGGAAAGCTTTTCTGTTGGTTACAGCAATCATCTCTCCTACTCTAATTCTCAAATCTATCATTTTGACCTTGAACGCTCATCTATTTTCTGATCCTGTTTTTCTAACTGCCTACTGGTACAAATACAATTCAACCTGTTCAAAACCAAACCCATCATTTTTTTTTTATTCATGTCAGACTGATTTTCTGGCCTCTGTGCCTTTCAGTTTCCTCATTTCTGTTCCTTTTTCTACAATTGTTCTAGGCTTTTTGGATAGATGTTGTAAATTTTCCCTCTTCTTTATTTTCTTTATATCAAATGTTGCTGTATATTTTGGTTTCTTTGATTCACTCATTCAGCAAGCATTTATTGAGCGTCTGTGACACGCCAGGCACTGGGAATGCAAAGATGAATAAGAACCACTTTCTGTCCTCTAGGAGCCAGCAATAAATAGGGGAGTTAGAGATGTAAAACACAATTATATAAGGTGATGAGCGCTGGGACAGCATTTTGTACAGTGATGGAATACGAATGAAGTAATCAACTCTCCTTGGGGAAGGTGTCAAGGAAAAGTTTCCAGAGGAAGGGAAGTTAGAGCTGGATCTTGAAGGTAAGAGTTTTCCAGGTGCCTGGGAATTGAAAGGAGAACATTCAAGGCAGAAAGAATGGTAGAGGATGTACAGCGGCAGAGATGGCAAATTAGGAACTATCCAGTCATTTGGTATGGACAGATCTTAGCACATTGGGTAGGGACGGGAGACAAGGGTCATAGCAGTCAGGAGCCATATCAGAGGGGATTTTGTGTATTACACTATTGTTTTGACTTTTTCCTATTGGGAACCTTGGAAGAGTTTTCAGCAACATGTGTAATAATCAGATTTGTATTTTACAAGCACCATTTTGGATGGTGGGAGGATGAATCACAACTGCAGGAGATAAGGAGCAGGGAATCCAATTAAAACTTAATAATCCAGGGGAAGATGTTGATTTGGGCAATGGGGATGGAGAAGAGTGGGCAGATATGAGAATCATCAAGAAGGTTAATTGACACAATCTGGGGACAGATCTCACATGGAGGATTAGGGAGAGTTTAGGAGATTTGGATTGCTCCCAGACTTCTTCGTTGGGTATTATGTGAATGGTGGAATTACTAACAAGGAGAAAATGTATAAAAGTATAGCAAGATATTTTTCTTTTAATGAGGGAGTGGAAGATTATAGCACAGTTTGGGTCATGCTGGGCTTGCAATACCTGTGGGATATCTTTGCAGTTTAGTGTACTGGTTGAAAGACCAAAATTTGGAGCCAGACTGCCTGGGTGATATCCTAGCTCCACCGTACTTGCTGTGTGATCTTAGGCGAGTGATTTAACATCTTTGTTAAAATGATGATAATAATAGTACTTGATAGTACTCCTAGAGTTATTGTGAGGTTTACATGAGTTAATAAGTATAAAATACTTAGAACTGTGTCTGGCACATGCTAAGTGCATATAATTATTTGCTATTATATTATTAATGGTCGTAGTAGAGTAAGCAATTGGATATGTAAATGTAGAGCAATTGGATATAAATCTAGAGATCTGGGCTTGAAATGAGTATCTTAGAGCTATAGTAGGGGCTGTAGCTATGAGTGCTAGCCGTTTTTAAAAAAAATGGTTGCAGGGGCTGGCCTCATGGCATAGTGGTTAAGTTTGGTGCACTCTGCTTCGGCAGCCCAGGTTCACGGGTTCAGTTCCTAGGTGCGGACCTACACCACTCATCAAGCCATACTGTGACAGCAACCCACGTACAAAATAGAGGAAGATGGGCACAGATGTTAGCTCAGGGAGAATCTTCCTCAAGCAAAAAGAGGAAGATTGGCAACATGTTAGCTCAGGGCAAATCTTCCTCAGCAAAAAAAAAAAAAAAAAAAAAAAAAGAAAGTTGCAAATTCTTTGACATTCCTCATTTCAAAAGGTGGAGTTTATGTCCCCTCCTCTTAAACTTGTGTAGATGTGTGACTCTTATGTTACCAATAAAATGTGGAGGAAGTGACGTTGGGTGACTTCTGAGGCTAGGTCAGAAAAGGTGATGGAACTGCTACCTTGTTAATTTTTGTTTATTTTTTCCTCCCAAAGCCCCAGTAGATAGTTGTATGTCATAGTTGCACATCCTTCTAGTTGCGGTATGTGGGACGCGGCCTCAGCATGGCCGGAGAAGCAGTGCGTCGGTGCGCACCCGGGATCCAAACCCGGGCCGCCAGCAGTGGAGCGCACACACTTAACCGCTAAGCCACGGGGCCGGCCCACTGCTACCTTGTTGATTGCAACATTTGTGCCTGAAGCCCTCAGCTGCCGGGCAGAAGCTCTGAGGTGTCATGCTGTGAGGAAGCCCAAGTGGCATGGAGAGGTCATATGTTGGTCCTACTATTGGTAGCCCCAGACCAGGCACCAGAGTAGAGAGTCCTCCTTCCAGCCCCCAGCCCTTAAGTCACCTCCAATCTCCATGTCTTCTCAGCTCAGGCCCCAGACACTGTGGAATAGAGAGGAGTCATCCCCCTGTAGCCTTTCCAAATTGTTGATCCACAGAACCTGTGAGCTAATAAAACGGTTGTTTTAAGCTTCTAAATTTTAGGATAATTTGTTACACAGCAATAGTAACAGATACAGGATGAAATCACCCAAGGAAATTAGGTATGAGAGGCTGCAAGGGAAAATGATTAATGATTAAGCTCTGAGGAACAGCAGAAACAGCAGCATTTACGAGGCGGGAGAATAAAAGGATCACAGAACAAGGTGGTTTTGCTCTTACAAAATGTTTAAAGAAAACCATGAACGTGGTGGCCTGGAAGACAAGCGAGGAGAAAAATCCAAGGAGACAAGGCAAATATCACAGGGAGGTGAAAGGCAAGTTGAATGGTAAGTGCCTATTACGTCTGGTAATTGAGACGTTGTAGGTCCTAGAGCAGTGTCAAAGGAAAGGTGAGGACAGAAGCAGACTGCCATGATTTGAAGACTAATGGGAGGAGAGGCGAATATAGACGATCTTTTCAAGGAATTTATTAATGAAAGGGAAGAGGAGACCAGCTGAGGGTGGTTGGCAGAGGAAGATGCAGCTCAAGAGAAAGAGCTTTTTTTTAAAGATGGGAAGCTTAGTGATGTTTGCTAAAGTCAGAGGAAAGAAGAGGGATGTGAACGAAGCAACTTTAGGCTATTGACAGGAGAGGTGGAAGTATAGATCTTGAAGAGGACAGACCCCTTTTCTTCTGAGAGATGGAGCTCCCATCAATTGAGGTGTGTTAGCAGTACAACAGACTATCTAATTCTCTTCATTTAAAATTCTACCTGCCTGTTTCAGGCACTCAGTGACTTCACCTCTTGATGGTGGCAAGTGTTCTGAGATTGCCTCCTTGCCAAAAATCTCTCGTGTTCTTTCTACCTCACAGCCTTCTGTCAGATGGAAATACTCTCACTCCCTTGGTTAAGAACCCACGATAGCACTTCACTGCACGTATGATAGAGCCAAACTCTGCTAATAAAGGGCTCTGAGGGCCTTTTCTCAGCTGACACGTGCCATGGACGCTATTCAGACTTGATCTCCTCGTCATGCAACAGTCACTGTAGATCCTGCCAAGTGGGCTCTGACTCCACTTCCCAAGTTGTTTTCTATACTTAAAATTTTTTTTCTTTCTTTTTATTTCTTTCTTCCTTCTTTCCTCTCTTCTTCCTTCCCTACCTCTCTTCCTTTCTGCTTGTCTTTAAGGGAAGAGTATGTCTTTTGTTTAAGTCCGAAATTATTTTAGCCAGTGGTTCTGAATTTTGATGAGCACCGAAAGAGCCTAGGTGCTTATTAGAAATGCAAATTTCTGTCTCTACTCTCAAAAGATTTGAATTCAGTTGCTGGGGCCCAAATCCATGGTTGGTGGTCTGTAGACCACACATGAAGAAAAAGTAATTCAGATCAACACGTAGGATTATAATTTCTTATACTATGCCTTTATATGTACTGTTCCTCTTTTCTGGAATGTTCTCTCTTCTCTGTCGTATCCCATTCTCTTTCCACATTTTCTGGGAAGACTTGATTGACCACCTGTATCAACATTAAACTTTCTCTTTACTAGACTCTTACTTCTAGTTGCTATATCACAATTTTGAACTTACTTAGCTATTCTCCAGTGTAACCAAGTGCCTGGCAATGTGGAGTCAAACAAAGCAACAAGGCATGGATTGAACTTTGAGAGGCACATAATCCTACCAGGATGACTTTTTCACGAGAGCTATTTTTGCATTCCTAACCAGACCATGCGCTCCTCCAGGGCAGGAGCTATATTTCTTTGCATTCTACTACAACTGCCGTCCAGTGCTGGACACTGAGGAGGTGGTCAGTAGTTATTGACAGGTAGAAAAATGTTGTGGTCTTGTGATTGTTGGAGTCAAGAAGCTAATTCTTCCTTGTCAATTCTTCCTTCCACAATAGTCCTACCAAGAAGCACCTTCCTTGACAATTTCCACTATGCCCATTGTTTCAAGTTTCATCTCCCTCAACTTCACTTTTCTGCTGCTGTATTTGCACATACTTGCTGGTTTGGTTGCGCAAACCAATTTATCCAAGGGCCACGGGCAGCCAGCCAGGGCTCCCAAGCCTTCCGCATATTGTGTCTGACTTCCTCTTTGGTAAGAGCCCGTGTGATTTTCGTGCTTTGGAGGATTTGGGCCCTTGTGAATTTTCTTCTGGGGAATTAGCCACACTGAATTCCATGCTTTGTGTCTGCCCTTGGTGCTGGCAGGAGCTGATAGCGTTTCATTCCCACGTCGTCACACTCCTTGGGACAACGTGATGGTTCAGCTCAAGTTCATTTGGTATTCCCCTCTGAAATGTCACTGAGTTTTCCCACTGAGTGTACTGAATTAATGAATAACAATCAAGGGAATCATTAGTATGCGGGGAAACATGAACTGAGGCATTGGGGGGTGAGCAGCAAATAGGGGCCTCTCCTGGACACCAGCCTCTGTTACTGCTGTAGGCTGCCATTTTAATGCTAGTGCCTCTGCAAATTAGAGAGACATGGAAAGAGAAAGAGAAAGAGAGAGAGAGAGAGAGAGTGTGTTGATCAGGGTAGGAGAGATTTGAACATGTTTTCTCATTGAAGCAGCTTACCTGGGGCATTTCCATCCTTGGATTGTCTTCTGGGTAGACTTCAACGCAAGTGAAGGCGTGTTGCTTCCTGCCACTGGCAGGTTGAGAAAGCTGCTTCTTTCTTTATGGGTTAATTACTTGTTTCTGATTCTACAAAAGTGAACTTGATCCAAAGAGCTACCATCATATATCTGGCATTGTGTTCAGCATTTAATGTGCTAATTTTTCTAATTCTTAAAACAATCCTGCAAAATAGATATTACTATCCTAGGATACAGAGACTAGGAGAAGATAAAGAATCTGTCTGAGATCTTATACCTGGTGATTGGCAGAGCTGGATTCAAACTTAGATCTGCCCCTTTCTGCCCCTTCCTGCTTTCTTCTCCTGGTCCCTGTTGCCTTTTAATGCACATTGCTAAGGTTTGTTGACCCCAGAGTGCTTCTAACAACCTCTCCAGACTGTTTAGCAAAGTAGTTTGAGGTCATTGCAAAGCCAGCAGTCCTATTCACACTGAAGTTTTACTCTCCCCAGGGACTAAGGCAGAGTCACAAACCACCGCGGAAAGGGACTCCTCACAAAGTTGAAGTCAACCTCACTCGCTGTAGCCTGTTACTGATGTTGTCAGGATCCTAGAAATTCTTGCCTAAAAGTGTCTCAGAAAAAAATCAAAGACCTCATCTTTTGTCCAATGGTATTTCACTTGATAGGGTTAACTGCCCTCAGATTCTCTCTAAATGTACCTTCACATTTTTAACGGCACTAGAGAGCAATCAGAAGAGCCAGGGTGCACATTTATAAGAGAAACACATCTGAACCCGTTCTTCAGTAACAGAGACCATGTGTTTTGGGGATTTTCTATTTGGAGTCAGTTTATCATCACTATAAAAACATTTCAGATGAGAATGGAGTGAATGGAAATGCTGGGGAGCAGTACAGGGAGCCTCGGTTTGGATGGCTGAGTGCCTGGCCATGGTTTAGTCACTCAGAAGGTTTGAAGCAAAACACTAATGCTAGAATTTAATCTATCGCAGACGTCTTGGCCATCTCCCTGAGTATTTCCACCTGTTTTACCACTGGGACCCCGTGGCTGTCTCTTAACAAATAAAACGTGTGTGTTCTGTACTCAACATGTCAGTTAAGTCAAGCGAGAACTGAGTTCCATATTTAGTCATCTTAGTGGTGTCTAGTTCTATTTTTTTTTTTAATTCTTTAACTTAAGATGAAAAGTGGGGATAACAACCGATGACTTTATATAGTCTGTATTTAAATGATATGGAAAATGTTATTCCTATTCTAGAATAATGGGCTCAGTGTTGTCTTATGTGGGCGATATATTCTGGAGTGTAGGAAAATTAGTACTTCTGCCCTGTTTTCCCCAGTGTACTAGTGACACTGGGAAGGAAATGAGCATTTTAGGTTCCAAGTCCTGGCCAAGTGGTAGTGGTGGGAGGGTCTTCTTTCTACAGGAAAGCCATCTGCAAGGAAAATACACTTGCTGCTCCCCTAGAATAATGAAGTCACTAAGTTTTAGACACAGACTCATGTTACAAATGAAAACCGAACTCAGGGGGCTGGCCCCGTGGTCTAGTGGTTAAGTTCACATGCTCCGTTTCAGTGGTGGATGGAGTTTGTAGGTTCGGATCCTGGGTGTGGACCTATACCACTCGTCAGCCATACTGTGGCAGTGACCCACATAAAAAAAAAGAGGAAGATTGACATAGATGTTAGCTCAGGGACGATCTTCCTCAAGCAAAAAGAGGAAGATTGGTGGCAGATGTTAGATCAGGGCGAATCTTCCTCAGGAAAAAAACAAAACAAAAAAAACAAAACTGAACTCAGTGAAGGCTCTGGGCCTATGCATTCTGTTAAAACTGTCCATCCCTTGGATCCTGCCATACTGGAATCTTCTGGATTTTCTCCGACATATGTGATTGGATGCTCCTTCTCAGTTCCTTCAAAAGGCCCCTTCTATAATTGTCTCTTAAATATCAATGATTCTCAAGCTCATCCCGTATTTTGGAATCTCAAAGGGTGGTTTCATTAAATGCCATAGCTTTTTCTACTTAAAAATGAACGTCTGCCTCCCTCAATCAAATCTATATCCTATCACTACTATTTTTTTTTCCTGGCTGGATGCAAGATCTATATAGTGAAGCGTCTACTCAACTTTTTCTCTCGGAGAAACTCAAACTCGTCCAAAATCCACATCTTTTGCTTCTTTTCCTTCCTCTCCCCTCTCTTCTGGTGAAGAGCACAATGAGAGTTATTCAAGGCTCAAAGCTGAGTGTTGTCTTTCTCTCCTCCCCTCAGTCACCCCAAATATACGACTGTTCCCCAAGTCTTGTAGATTGCATCAGTACCTCACCAGCCCTTGTCTCCAGGTCCACTCCTTGAGTTCTGACCCTTGCAGATTCTTCCTGGGATGACTAGTGGGCCCTCCTCACTTCTCTCCCTGCTTTTGTTTTCATCTTCTCCAATTCACTCTGCACACTGCTGCCAAAGTGATCTTTTCTAAAGTGTAAGTGTAATCATGTACCTTATCTGCTTAAAATTCCTCAGGGGCTCGCCAGTGCAATCCAGGATAAATATCACACTCCTTAGCCTAGCCTACACAGCCTCCAGGCCGCGCTTCAGAACAGATCTCTAGCCTCAACTTCCACACTTCCTCACCAGATGCCTTTTCTCCAAGCATAAAAAACTTCTGTGGTCAACAGAACTCACTGAACCGCTTAGTGTTTATAAGTCTTTGACCGTATTGCTTCTTTGACGTGGAATTCATTTATTCATTTGTTTATTAAATAATTTATTCAACAAATGTTTGTGGCATCTTTATTATGTGCCAGCCGCCGTTCCAGTTACTGGGGACACAGCAGTGAATATGAACATGACAGAGAAAGGTCCTGCTGTAATGAAACTCATGTTCTAGTGGGAGAAGACAGTACAAAGCAGATAATGAATTGCAGATAGTTCTGAAATTTGTGAAGGCAATGGACCAGGGTATGAGATAGCAAGTACTAAAAGGTATATGTGTGTGTGTGGAACTCCTTTGGAAATGGCTCTCTGGGAAGGTTCTCCTGAGGAGGGCTATTTGAACAGAGATCTTTGCTGGGAGGGAACAGCCAAGAGGTCTGGGGAATAGCATGTACAAAGACCTTGAGTTGAGAATGCCCTTAGTGTTTTCAAGGTACATTAAGAAGACCAGTGGGACTGTAGTCCAGAGATTGAAGGAGAGAGTGGTAAGAGATGTGGATGAAGGGGCTGGCCTGGTGGCATAGTGGTTAAGTTCACCGCACTCCGCTTCGGTGGCCCAGAGGTTCGCAGGTTTGAATCCCAGGTGTGGACCGACGCACCCCTCATCAAGCCATATTGTGGCGGCATCCCATATACAACATAGAGGAAGAGGGGCACAGATGTTAGCTCAGGGCTAATCTTCCTCAGCAAAAAGAGGAGGATTGGCAATAGACATTAGCTCAGAGCCAGTCTTCCTCACACACACAAAAAAAGAGATGAAGATGAAGAAGCAGGCAGCCACCAAATAGTGTTGGACCTTGTAGACCATGACAAACAGTCTAGTTTTTATTTTAATCAGAGGAGTGATATGATCAGATTTATATTTTAAGAGGATTATTCTAAAATAACAAGTGTTGACAGGACATGGAGAAATTGAAAGCTTCTTACATTGCTGGTGGGAATGTAAAATGGTGCAGCTGTTGTGGAAAACAGTTTGATGGTTCCCCAATGTTACCTCACAGAGTTACCAGATGATCTAGCAATTTCACTCCTAGGTATATATCTAAAATAAAAGAAAACAGGTGTTCAAACAAAAACTTGTACGTGAATGTTCATAGCAGCACTATTTAAATAGCCAAAAGGTGGAAACAACCCAAATGTTCATCAACTAATGAATGGATAAACAAAATGTGATCTATCCATACAATGGAATACCATTCAGCCATAAAAGGAATGAAGTACTGACAGATGCTATAATATGGATGAACTTTGAAAATATAACGCTAAGTGAAAGAAGCCAGACACAAAAGGCCACGTATTGTATGATTCCCTTTATATGAATATCCAGAATAGGCAAATCCATAGAGACAGAAAGCAGATTAGTTGTGCCAGGGGCTGGGGAGTGTGGGAAATGGGGAGTAACTACTTAATAGGTGCAGGGTTTCCTTTTGGGGTGATGAAAATATCCTGGAACTAGATGGTGGTGATTGTTGCACAACACTGTGAATGTACTTAATACCACTGGATTGTGCACTTTAAAATGGTTAAAGTGGTAAGTTTTGTGCTACGTGTTTTAGTCAGCTTGGGCTGCCATAACAGAATATCACATACTGGGTGGCTTAAATATCAGAATGTATTTTCTCATAATTCGGGAGCCTGGGAAATCCAAAATCAAGGTTCTAGCAGGGTTAATGTCTGGTGCTCTCCCCTTGGGGTGCAGGTGGCCACCTTCTCGCTGAGGGCTCACATGGCCTGTCCTTGGTGCACTTGGAGAGAGAGCAAGCAGGATCTCTGGTGTCTCTTCTTAGAATGACACTAGTCCTATCAGATCAGGGAGGCCTTATGACCTCATTTAACCATAATTACTTCCTTACTCCAAATACAGTCACATTGAGGGTTAGGGCTTCAACATATAAATTTTAGAGAGGCACGGTTCACTCCATAGCATTATGTATATTTTACCACAATAAAAAAATATATTATTCTGGCCACTGTGTGCAACAAGGACCATAGGGAAACTAGTTAAGAAACTAGTACAGCAATCCAAGTGAGAGATGATCATGGTGTGAACTCAGGGTAGTGTTAAAGAGGAGCACTTAGTCATCACCCTTCTTCTTTTCACGTGGAGAGATTCTCTGTTATAATACTCTTGGTTTCTCATCCCACCTCTTATACTTCCTGTTTCCCAATTGGTATTTGAAAGCCATTGGTCCACATGTCTTAATTGGGTGGAGTTACTCTATTCACAAACTCTAAGGATTAGTGATTCTGTGTCTTTTCTTCTCCCTGCTCTCAGGCCCAGTGTGAGATAGTAATCCTGTTCCGCAGACTCCAGAGTCCCCTTGGGGTACTGTCAGTGCCCAGATTGCAGTGGGATGAGTGGAGAGCAGAGAGTATTAGCAAGCTCACTTGACTACAAACCAAATCTGTTTCTCCAGTCAGCTTCATCATAATGTGGGGAATATTTTTGTTTCCATCTTCATGGCTCATTTAGCTTACTCTACAGAGCCTTCAAATCTCAGCTCAGTATTTCTTTGTCTGGGAAGTATTTCCTGACCTTCCCCATGCTCCAGTATGGTTTACGTGCCTCTGTTCTGCTTTCCTTTAGGACCATGTGCGTTTCCCTAGCTTAGCACATACCAAACCATATTGCAATCACTTACTGTCTCCTCTCTGGGAGAGATAGAGCCACTGCATGCCACATACACATCATATTTCACAGTATTGCAGTGCAGGGGGTCTAAAGACATTAAGCTTCTTAAAGGTGAGGTCAATCTTAATCACTTTCCATTTTCCATAGCTGATACTATGACACGTAGTAAGGTGCTCAATAAGTGTTTGTTGAATACACAGCTCCAATAGCATAGTCAGTGTTCCTACTTCACCTTTCTTTATAAAAGAGTCAGAGAACATATGAAAGCCTCCAAATCTTCCTAACCTACTATTAAAAGTTGACGTACTATCAAATAGCTGACTATTATCAAAAAACCAAAACTTGATAAGTGTTAGTGAGAATATAGAGAAATTGGAACCTTTGTACACTGTCTGTGGGAATGTAAAATGGTGCAGCCTCTATGGAAAATAGTATGGTGGTTCCCCAAAAAATTAAAAATAGAGAACTACCATATGATCCAGCAATCCCACTTCTGGGTATATATCCACAATAATTGAAATCAGGATCTCAAAGAGATATATGCACTTCCAGGTTCACTGTAGCATTTTTCACAATGGCCAAGATGTATAAACAACCTAAATGTCCATTGACAGATGAATGGATAAAGAAAATGTGGCATACACATACAATGGAATATTATTCAGTCTTTAAAGAGAAGGAAATCCTGCCATATGTGACGACATGGATGAACCTGGAAGACGTTATGCTAGGTGAAATAAGCCAGTCACAGAAGGACAAATACTGCATGATTCCACTTATATGAGGTATCTAAAATAGTCAAACTCATAGAAATAGAGAGTAGAATGGTTATTGCTAGGGGCCAGGGGGAGAAGGAAATGAGGAGCTGCTGTTCAATGGGTATAAAGTTTCAGTTATGCAAGATAAATATGTTCTAAAGATCTGCTGTACAACATTGTGCCTGTAGTTAACATTACTGTATTGGGCACTTGAAAACTTAAGAGAGTAGATCTCATATTAAATGTTCTTACCACAACAAAAAAAGTTAACTTGAATCATGGAAGAGATTGGATCCGTGATTCACATGTAACTATTCAACTTACAGAAGATGTCCAGTGAGGCAACCGGAATTCATTCATGTTTTTGATAAACTCACAACTGTGATACTCAACTGGAGTTTATAGTCTTCTTTGAAAGTTTTCTGACTGCCTACGGTCATGGAGTGATATATTCTTGGAGCTGATTGCCTGAAAGTCAATCAAGTACATCAAGTTGGTGTGTGTTTTCAATCCTTGGGATAGTGAAAGGTAGTAATGTTCTTGGGGCCATCTATATTCTCAAATAATTGGAAAAGGTAGCTATAAATTATACATCCCTTTAAATGCAAAAATGAATGCTTGTCAAAAGGTCATGGCTTTGGGGAGTATTCTACCAATGGTTAAGAGTTTTTGCTGTTCTGTGTATATGTTCTCATCTAGTTTCCCTGTAACTAGGGCTTTGCATATTTTTGGTGGTTGGCTGGGTTCATGGCTGCTGTCTGAGGGCGTGAAATGGATTGAATTCAGCTTGTTAATATGGCAGCTGAATTTTTTGGTTTGCATTTCTTTAATTTCCATCCTCCAACTAGCAAATTGACCTGCCACAGATTACAAATTTCCTGAAAATTACTCTGTAAAGTGATTTAAAGCTATTTTGAGATGCGTCCAATATCCTGAAAAATGTTAGTTGATTACGTATTTCTTAAGATAGCGTGCTGCCTAAAAATATAAGCAAAATAGTTTGAACATTGTGCTAGTCTGCAAGTAAAACATAAATAATGAATTGTACATTTACCTGGCAGCAGGATATTTAAAAGAAGCCAAGATTAGAAAGAAAAATGAGCATCTACGGATGTCACAGAGAAGCAGCTGTAAAGACTGATTGCCATTCATGTGCTATATGTTAATCTATTTAGTGGAGATATGCTTCTTTGTCTTAGGAAATGCTGTATCCTCTCTCTCTCATGGGTTAAATTTAGCCCCCTGCCCTGCAACTTACCATGTACTTTTAAATAACACAGGTGCCTATTGGAAGTGAGATATCTTTTTAGCTAAATATTTTTTGAAAGTGGATGAGATGATGATTGACTCGAGAGGTTGGTGGGAGGCTTAGCAGGCATTCCTAGAATTGCAGGCATGTCTGATTTCGTTTTACAAAGCGATTTAAAATAGAAGACACAGAATTAGTCTGTCTAGGAGCTTTAATATTGCCTTGTCATCCAGCTGTGATGGGGAGGCCAGAGCAGTGACAACCAGGGCATTCAGAACACTCAGTAGTATGTCTTCTTATGGGTCTTTCACTCAAATTAGAAAAGCTCCCTTTATCACAGAACTGTCTGAGAGTCTTAAGATCCTTACATTTTTATACCCAGATCTGAAATTCAAATTTAATTGATTACTCCAGTTTTAAATGAATTGTCAGGAACTTGAAACTTCTTTTATTGATATTAAGTTTCTTTATCATCTTTTATTAAGATTTGATGGGCTTTCTTGGAATTAGGACACAGATTTTAACTTATTTAAAGAAGATCGTGTGGTTCCTTTTAGGGACACAAAGAAAACAAAATAACCAAGTAATTAAAATTGAGCTGATGGCCTATGCTTTCTCCAACTCAAGTTTTGAACTTCTAGGTTTCTCCACCACTTGGCATGAATAAACAAAGACCAGTTTTCATTGTCTTTGAAGTAAATACTCTCAATAAAAGAAAACACATATTTGCAGGAGGCATTCCCTGGAATTCAAGATTATCTGGGCATGTGTAAAGGACTTGTGAGCCCACCACACTAGGTGGGTATTTAAATGAAGAGTAGTTACATAACTAATCCCTACTGAAGAAATTGATCCTCAGGGAAGAGACAATAAGAGGCTGGATAAATACTCAAATGTTAGTGCAAGTCCATGGACTGGTTTAAAAGGGGAGGAGTTATTCTAAGTGTATCTAGTAGTTATTCCAGATCAGCCGTATCAATGTGTTTCTAAGCCCTAAGGCAAGAAGTTATAAGAATGAGAAAGAGCGGGGCCGGCCCCATTGCTTAGTGGTTGAGTGCACGCGCGCTCTGCTGCTGGCGGCCCGGGTTCGGATCCTGGGCGCACACCGACGCACCGCTTCTCCGACCATGCTGAGGCTGTGTCCCACATACAGCAACTAGAAAGATGTGCAACTATGACATACAATTATCTACTGGGGCTTTGGGGGAAAAAATAAATAAATAAAATTATTAAAAAAAAAAAAAAAGAATGAGAAAGAGGGCCAGCCCCAGTGGCCTACTTGTTAAGTTCGGCATGCTCTGCTTCAGTGGCCTGGGTTGGTTCCTGGGCACGGACCTACACCACTCATTGGTGGCCATGCTGTGGCGGCAGCCCACAAACAAAATAGAGGATGATTGGCAACAGGTGTTAGCTCAGGGTGAATCTTCCTTAGCAAAAAATAAAAAAGAAGGAGAAAGAATGATTTCATGAAAATATCTATGAGATTTGAGCACGCATACTGCCAGTTACACTGGTGCCAGTAAACTGGTAGCTTCATAGAGCAACTTCCTTAGCCAATAGCACTCTCACCACTGGGCATGGATAGCTGCTGAGCCTTGGTGCCCTTGGAACATAAATAGGTAGACATTAGCAGCAATATCTTTGCCTCTTGGAGGGAGCACATTGCAGACTTGGTGCAGCCTATTGTGCACTCTCCTGGGAACTGTTATCAGGATCAGTGACTTCAGTGGGCATAGGTAGGAGTGATGGCAGCTTCTATGGGCATTGGTGATTTTGACTTCACCAAGTTCCATTGGCATAAACTTCCATTTTTGGTGTGAACAGTTATGGGAACTGTACCACGAAAGAAGGCATTGTGAAGCACACGTGAGAGACTCCTGGGGAGGTGAAGGAGAATTGAAGTAGGATTCTAGGGAATTCTCTTGGAGTTACTACAGAATTGTGGGGCAGAGCCACCATTATAGTCTTCTGTCTCTGTTACTCTTTTTTTACTCCAGGTTAGGACAACCCGAGAATGAGATTTGACCTGTTTGGGCCAGATATTCGGCTTAAACTTTGATGTTTTGAAGTTTTAGGTATTTAGAGGAAACCAATGAATATTGAGAAAGGAGAACTTACAACTCCTGTCCTTTCTGTTTTCTTTCCATCTTCCTTCTATTTACATTGAAATGTTTAAAGTTTCTTTAAGTTCAAGATTTCCGACTTAATTTTGCATTAAAAGAAGCTTTCGTAAAAGTAAATATTCTTTCCACAAATGTAAAAAGAATATAAATGATGAGTTTTATTGAAGCCCTACAGGCCAGAGCCAACTGGATAGATCTTTTAAAAACACGTTATGGTTGTTACTCTGGAAATTGAGCATCATTATTTTCCATTCTGTCATTTACTCCTCAGTGGCTCAGCTCCACGTTGATTGTTAGAATCAAACGTCACCTCCAAGTTTGGCAAACAGCTGCTCTATTTGGTTTAGGGCTAAAGCCTATTCTGGCAAAGAAGATGGATCTGCTCGTTCCAGATGAGAAAGTTTGGATGGAAACGGTGTGGCTGTCTGCCAGAGCTGCAGGGATCAGAATGAAGGCCGCAGTGCACGTACCCTGTGAGCTGGACCCAGGAGTACAGATGAAATCTATAGACTCGGGAGTGTGCTAGAGGATCAAATGTTGTGCTCTCAAGCCAGCAAAATCCAATCATAGAACAATTGCATAGTCTTGGATCTAAGTATGTTGTGTCATATCCCCTTGAAATACTTACACATGGAAAGGTCAGTTATAGCTCAGTTCTCTTATCAGAGGAGTATTAGCCTGGTTCCTCATAAACCCCCCTGTCTGTATATCATGCTTAATGATAATGGTAATAGAAATAGTAATTTATTATTGCTGCTAGAAATATTTTGCATCATATTATATTAGATTAGCCATTAAGTAGCCATTATGAATCTACCAGCTTCTCACTTATTTGTTTGTTTAATAAACTTCTATGTGTCTACATTGTGTAATGGCAAAGAAAAATGAACTGACATTCCCTGACTTTGGGAGGACAAGATATGCTTGCATAAAACAACTTGAGAGTAGGCACAGGTAGAATGAGTGTTAGAGGTTTCGAAAGTTCAAGACAATCCTGAAAAAAAAAGCAGGAGTGGGAAATAGTCAGGGAAAGATACCTGAATGTTTTGCACATCTTGAGGAAAATGTTTGATCTTAGTTTGTAGAGAAGAGACGATTTAGCTTTGCAAGCTGGTAAACATTAGTAAAACTATGTGGGTACAAAAAAGCATTTTGTACGGATTGAAGGTAAAGGAAGAAGCAGTGGGGAGCTTGGACAGTGGTTAGACTGGTAGGAGAAAGACTGAGGGATGAGAAGACCAGCCTGAAATTTTTCTAGTTAAGGCTATTGAACGGAAACGTTGGATGGGTTGGGTGGATCCATCTGATGCGGGCTCTTAAAGATCTGGCAAGGGCCTCTGGGTTGTCCTTCATTCATTCACTCGTTCATTTATTTATCAGACATTTGTGTGTTAGGCACTGGCCTAGACATTGGAGATGAACAGGACCAATGCTTGCCCTACGGGATTCATATTAGGGAAAAGGGGCACAAAAACAGTCATTCCAACATAATAATGGCTCTAAAAGAGATCTGTAGAAATAGCTTGGTCACAAAGCAGAAGGCTTAATTTTGCCTGGAATGGAGACAGGGATTAAAAATCTTGGGAAAATATATGTTCTTAAGCAAATGGAACTGATGAAAAAAATCTTAAGCAGATGAAACTGATGAAGAAGGCTATAGGAGCTATTGTGGAACACTCCAGACACCACGAGAACAGAGCAAATGCTGTGACGTAAACTGCAGTGGGTGCCACAAGCAAGGCGGACGGCAGAAATACCTTCAAGATGCACCGGACCTCAAGGGTGCGGTAGACCTGGGTTTCAGCTGCTGGAAAAAAACAGTAATACAGATCAGCTTGGCTCTTAGAATTAGAAACTGCTGATGCTGTAAGCAGAGGCAAGGCCTTGGCGTCACTGCAAGAAGCAACACGCTGTGTGGGAAAAGACTATGGGACTCGCAGTCAAGTCCCCATTCACAGAGACAGCACTCCTGGTCATTTTCTTTGCTGGTCCTCCAATACTTCAGGCATTTTTTGTGCCTCTGAATCTGTGACTATTATACTCCCTTCCCCTTCCACCTCCCAAATGCCCTTGTTCTCCTGGAGAAATCGTATTCATCCTTCATATGTCGCTTCTCTGACACCCCAAGGAATTCCTCATTCCTGTAGGTAAATATCTCTACTTTGTATATAGCTCTACTTTAGCACTTATATCTTATAATATTTAGTCATTTACATGCAGATCTTCACTATAGATTGTTCATTCTTCAAGGACAGAGTTTGTATCTTATTTGTAGCAAAAGGAGGATTGAGCCTGGTCTTGGCTTCAAGTCTCTGCTTTACTACTTAAGCTCTGTGACCTTAAGAAACATGGCTAATCTATCTTTTCCCACTTTCTTCATTTATAAAATAAGGCAAATAATATCTACCTAATAAGGCTACTAATTAAAAACTAAGATAATGTATGTAAAACACCTGTCAGAGTGATTCATTAAAAAAATTCAATAAACATTAATTTTTTTCTTCTTTTTCTCCATTCACATTCGCAATGCTCAGCACAGTGCCTGGTATATAGTGGAAACTCAATAAACTTTGGTTGGATTTACAAACTTTAAAGTTTACTGAGTGCTTGCTACATTTCAGGCATTCTAAGCACTATAGATATATATTAACTCATTTAATATTCTCCATAGCATTATGAAGGAAACACCATTAATATCTTCATTTTATTTATGAGGAAACCAAGACACAAAGAAGTTAAGTACTTACTCAGAGAAGCCCAGAGAATAAATGGCAAAGGCAAGATTTGAGTCCAGGTAGATGCAAATTTGAAGTCCATGTTCTTATCTTAACCTTTATGCTACAGGTTGATTCTATGTAGTTTACATATGTTGTTGAACCTGCTGGAAATTTTGTACTGGTGCTGATCTGGCCCATTCAGAGAGTTCCAAAAGTAGGAATGCCATATGCCTCAAACAAATCCATTCCTAGTGTACTCCTACAAGGACTTAAATACTTGAATGCTCTTAAATTCTTGAGAAATTATTTCCCATAAGAAAAAAGAGCCAATTCTTTCTTTCACAAAAACTCCTCCACTAGTATGGATATCCATTCAAATTAGTCTATGAATTAACTAAGTAACATATTAATCTGAGTCCTACTCAGAAGATTGCTTAATTGTTGTTCAACTGTAGAGGTATAAGACACGGAGTTCCCCTTCACAAATAACCATTGTCACTGCCACCACCAACTACCATTTACTGAGCTTCTATAGGCAGGCCTATGGAGTAAGTCCTTGTATACCTCCATTTTGCAGCTAGGAAAACTAAAGCTTGTAGAGTAACTAATTTGCCCAAGGCCATAGAGTTAGCAAATGTTTATACCTTGGTCTTCCTGACTCAGGTTCTATTGGGGAAACCAGAGGAACGTAAGTAGAGAAGCTGATGATGGCTCCATAGTGGCTTGTCCTTGGTTTGTCTCAAGAGGAAAGAATATAATATGCATTATGAGTACTCTCCAGGGTAGAGTTTTTACTCTCTGTATGGCATTCATGAGAAGCTCCTGTTATTTTAAGTTAGCAGCAGTGCAGAAGAGAAGAGAGCAAGGGATACAATGTAGGATGTCTTGGGTTTGAGGCTGGCTTCCCCACTCACGTCACCTAACTCCTAGATTTATTACAAAAATGAAAGTAATGGGGCCGGCCCGGTGGCGCAAGTGGTTAAGTGCGCGTGCTGCGCTGTGGCGGCCTGGCGTTCACCGGTTCGGATCCCGGGCGTGCACCGACCCACTGCTTGTCAAGGCATGCTGTGGCGGCGTCCCATGTAAAGTAGAGGAAGATGGGCATGGATGTTAGCCCAGGGCCAGTCTTCCTCAGCCAAAAAAGAGGAGGATTGGCAGATGTTAGCTCAGGGCCGATCTTCCTCACAAAAAAAAAAAAAAGAGAGAGAGTAATAATGGTACTTGCCTGAAAGGGTAGTTATGAGGATTAGTTGACATTATGAAGTTGCTTCAGTAAGGTAAGGTGCTTATAAGGACATTTATTGTTTTGTCTGCCCAGCTTCTGTGAGACAGAGAGAGACATTCACTTATCGGTGGGAGCGTAAATAAAAAAGACACATAGACATGAGGCAGGAGGGTCCTGAAGAAACCATGAGGAAACCATGAATAGGAGGAGCCAAAAGGCAGAGAAACAAGGATGTGGGCTGTTTGTCACCACAATCGTTGGAATTGTCACATTTCCATCCCTGAGGGGCAAGAAGGTAACCCAGCATATTAGTTTTCTAGTGCTGCGTAACAAATGACCAAAAACTTAGCGGCTTAAGACAAACAAATTTATTATCTCACAATTTCTGTGGGTCAGAAGTCCAGGTACAGCTTAGCTGGGTCCTCTACTCAGGGTCTCACAGGCTGAAATCACAGTGTCTGCCAGAGCTGCGGTCAGATGAGGCTCAGGGTCTTCTTCCGGGCTCATTGGTTGTTGGCAGAATCCAGTTCCTTGTGGTTGCAGGACTGAGGCCCTCAGCTTCTAGGGGCTGCCTGTCATTCCCTGCTGCATGGCCCTCTCCAAAACATGGCAGTTTGCTTCTTCAAGGCCAACAGAGGGATCTCATTCTAGTCTTCTACTTTGGAGTCTTGTATAACAATGTAATCAAGGAGCCACTATCCCACCATACTCACCGTTCTCTCCACATTCAGGGGGAGGGAGTTATCCAGGGCGTGTTCACCAGGGGGTGGGACTCTTGGGGCCATCTTAGAATTCTGCCTACCACACCCACTCCCAGGGTGGCACCAGAATCTTTCAGCTCTTGAGCTGTAGTCCAGCCTTGTGGGTTTTTCATTTCCTGCACAATTCCTATCTCTCTCATTGCTAAATATTATAATTCCTTGAGTGAATCAAAAGACCCTATTTAACACATAGAATAAGGAAACATAAGAAAAACTTTCTCTCTTCTGATCTGAGAAATGAGCATTTCTGGTGAAAAAGAAAAAAGTAGGCTTCGGACATTTTCTTTTTATTATTCCTGATTTAAATATTAGTACTGAATTTTGATTTGATCAAAAGAGTGAGTGCATGGCCTAAAACTATAGTTACTCTAAAGTCAGACTTTTTCTTTCCGAAAAGTAGAAAGCTTGAAAACCATTTCATTTTCTGACAATTTAGATACAAGAATATTTTTTATAATAAATTTCACTTTAAAATTAGCCAATGAGACTACAATAGTATTCTCTATTTTCCTAACTCACTGTGTAATTTTTTGATTTGTGGGGAAGCCAGAAGATGAATTTCTTTGTAGGAAATGAAATGTTATATAAATATTTTCTCAAAAGGGGCCCACACAGACAACATTAATTACAAGTGATGAAATGGTATAACCTTCTGACATCTGATTTTGGTTGTGTTCTAGTGGATTGATTGATGGAATCCAATTTCCTTTTTACTTTATTTAAATCCATCTTATACTTCCTGAGCAAAAAGCTTAAAACTGAGCAAACATGATAAATAAGACTAATGTGCGTCAAGTACACATTCCTTTCCAAACTGGAAAGTACATACATTCCTTTTTTTATTTCCTACTTGGCCAGCTAAGCACAGACTGTACTTGTGAGTAAGTCAAGAATAAAGTCATAAACTCCAAGTACGCAATGTTGAAAATTAATTGATATATGTGAATTTTCACGTGCACGAGATTTGGCAGGAAGTCAGTATTGATGTCAAACGCAGAAACGACTGTGCCTCTCTCCCCTCGTTCGGGTCTCCTCAAGGCCTTTCCTCTCCTTTTGGTATTCACGTGCTGCCTCAGCCGGATAGGGATGCCCCAGGCCTCTGTCATGGGGCAGGACATCGGCCAAGTTTTCTAATGTTATTGTTTTTGCAGTGGGTCTGGGTCTTTTTTTCTCAGATGCTAACTCTCAACGCAATAGGACTGATCTGCCCAATTTGCTCTTTCTTGGTCTCTTTCTTTCAATCTGAAGGCAGCTGATACAGGTGATGAGAAAATACCTGCTTCTATTTTACTCCCAGTCGTACCGGTACTTAAGTGACAACATTTGCATGACAGGTAGGCCCACAGGTTTCCTAGGCAGATGGAGCCTCTGAACTGGATGCAAGCACTTCTGACCCTATAAGGCTGGCCTCTGCACCTCCAGGTCTCCCTGGTCACCGACATCTCTGCCTCCCTGCCAGTGGCCAAGGAAACTGAGTGGACTTTCTACTCCTGGTGGTCCCTCATGCTCATGGTCAGCTAAGAACATCCTACAACAAAACTCCCTGGGTCCCAAGCTCTTGGTGACACATCTCTTTCCATTACCATATGTAGCCATTTGCCTTTTAGCACATACACTGTGACAGAGTGGCTGGAGCATTGGGGTGCCAGCATCAGCTGCACACTTGGTCCAGGATCAGCAATTTTTCTACCTAGCAATTCCGTGTGGATTCATCATCCAGAAGCCCCGCCCCCATCATTATGATGAATGTCTCTATTGTCCTTTTCTGTCCTTGGGCCTCACATAGGATTGTGCTAGTTCATCTGGCATATTTTGGAATCTTTGGCCCTTAAACAGAAAGGGTCAGGCTCCTAATCCCTTTACTTCTAGGTCCTCTGCCCCTTTGTAAATTCATGGTTGCACAATGATACACAGGGAAAGGCAGCACCCAGTAACTTCAAATGGCTGATGGAAGGTGACATCTATCTCCTCTACCAGTGGTGTCTAGGACTCAAGATCTTGCTATGCCCTACATTACGTGAGGATAATGGAGGGATTTGAGTTGGATCCATATGGTGATGACTGAGTGCTCACAACATTCTAAGTATAGTGCCACTTACTTGCAGGTGACAGTGTTTCTGCTCTCCGGAATCCTCTCTGACTAGAGTCCATTGATTTCTCTTTATGTGTTGAAAACTTCTGCAATTGCCAAGAGGCTTTGTGTGGCTTGTTTAGCAAGTGGTGTGATGACAGAGGGATTTTTCTCCAAAGCACTGCCATTGTGGGCAGGGTTCTGTCTCTCTCCTGACTCTAGGATAATACCTTCATGTTGAAGTGACATTTCTTCCTAAAACATTTACCCTTTGTTTCTTTAGGCATGGACCTGTTCCTCCAACTGATAAAATTCACGTTCTCCAGCCCTAAAAGCATTTTCTTCAATGTTTCTGTCCTCTGCACCTGAAGGACAACATTTTCTGGTTCTGAGGGAACCACACACAAGCCTCTGCACACTGAGGGAGCGCTTGCCAATGCCTGCTCGTTGGGGCTGGAGATGAGCTGCTGAGAAAATATAACCATCCTGGGGCAGAGAGGAGCTTAGCCAGAAGTTGCCAGATAGCTTTAGGAAGGAAAACTATATTTAGCAATGATAAAATAGTATTAGCCTATTAGCATCTTTTTAAAAAATTTTTTTGTTTATTGCAGTAACATTGGTTTATAACATTGTATAAATTTCAAGTGTACATCATTATACTTCTATTTCTGCATAGATTACATCATGTTCACCACCCAAATACTAATACAACCCATCACCACACACATGTGCCAAATTATCCCTTTCACCCTCCTCCCTCCCTCCCCCCTTCCCCTCTGGTAACCACCAATCCAATCTCTGTCTCTATGTGTTTCTTTATTGTAGTTATTATCTACTACTTAATGAAGGAAATCATATGGTATTTGACCTTCTCCCTCTGACTTATTTCACTTTGCATAATACCCGCAGTGTCCATCCATGTTGTCACAAATGGCTGGATTTCATCGTTTCTTATGGCTGAGAGATATTCCATTGTGTATATATACCACATCTTCCTTATCCATTCGTCCCTTGATGGGCACCTAGGTTGCTTCCAAGTCTTGGCTATTGTGAATAACGCTGCAATGAACACAGGGGTACATGTATCTTTACGCATTGGTGTTTTCAAGTTCTTTGGATAAATACCCAGCAGTGGAATAGCTGGATCATATGGTAGTTCTATCCTTGATTTTTTGAGGAATCTCCATACTGTTTTCCATAGTGGCTGCACCAGTTTGCACTCCCACCAGCAGTGTATGAGAGTTCCCTTCTCTCCACATCCTCTCCAACACATGTTGTTTCCTGTCTTGTTAATTATAGCCATTCTAATGGGCGTGAGGTGATATCTCATTGTAGTTTTGATTTGCATTTCCCTGATAGTTAATGATTTTGAACATCTTTTCATGTGTCTGTTGGGCCTCTGTATATCTTCTTTGGAGAAATGTCTGTTCAGGTCTTTTGCCCATTTTTTAATTGAGTTGTTAGTTTTTTTGTTGTTGAGATGCATGAGTTCTTTATATATTTTGGAGATTAAGCCCTTATCAGATGTATGGTTTGCAAATATCTTCTCCCAATTGTTAGGTTGTCTTTTCGTTTTGTTGATGGTTTCCTTTGCTGTGCAGAAGCTTTTTAGTTTGATGTAGTCCCATTTGTTTTTTTTTCTATTGTTTCTCTTGCCCAGTCAGACATGGTCCTTGAAGATATGTTGCTAAGACCGATGTCGAAGAGTGTACTGCCTATGTTTTCTTAGAGAAGTTTCATAGATTCAGGTCTTACATTCAAGTCTTTAATCCATTTGGAGTTAATTTTTGTGTATGGGGTAAGGTAAGGGTCTACTTTCATTTTTTTGCATGTGGCTATCCAGTTTTCCCAACACCGTTTGTTGAAGAGACTTTCTTTTCTCCATTGTATGTTCTTGGCTCCTTTGTCAAATATTAGCTGTCCATAGATGTGTAGGTTTATTTCTGGGCTTTCGATTCTATGCCATTGATCTGCGTGTCTGTTTTTGTGCCAGTACCATGCTGTTTTGGTTACTATAGCTTTGTAGTATATTTTGAAATCAGGGAGTGTGATACCTCCAGCTTTGTTCTTTTTTCTCAGGATTCCTTTAGCTATTCGGGGTCTTTTGTTGTTCCATATAAATTTTAGGATTCTTTGTTCTATTTCTGTGAAAAATGTTGTTGGAACTTTGATAGGGATTGCATCGAATGTATAGATTGCTTTAGGAAGTATGGACATCTTAACTATGTTAATTCTTCCAATCCAAGAGCATGGAATATCTTTCCATTTCTTTGTGTCTTCTTCAATTTCTTTCAGCAATGTTTTATAGTTTTCGGTGTACAGCTCTTTCACCTCTTTGGTTAAGTTTATTCCTAGGTATTTTATTCTTTTTGTTGCAATTGTAAATGGGATTGTATTCTTAATTTCTCTTTCTGCTACTTCATTGTTAGTGTATAGAAATGCAACTGATTTTTATATGTTGATTTTGTATCCTGCAACTTTACTGTATTCGTTTATTACTTCTAAAAGTTTTCTGGTGGATTCTTTAGGGTTTTCTATATATAAAATCATGTCATCTGCAAATAGTGACAGTTTCACTTCTTCCTTTCCATTTTGGATCCCTTTTATTTCTTCCTCTTGTCTGATTGCTCTGGCTAGGACTTCCAGTACTATGCTAAATAGGAGCGGTGACAGTGGGCATCCTTGTCTGGTTCCTGTTCTTAGAGGGATAGCTTTCAGTTTTTCACCATTGAGGATGATATTAGCTGTGGATTTGTCATATATGGCCTTTATTATGTTGAGGTACTTTCCTTCTATACCCATTTTATTCAGAGTTTTTATCATAAATGGGTGCTGTATCTTGTCAAATGCTTTCTCTGCATCTATTGAGATGATCATGTGATTTTTATTCTTCATTTTATTGATGTGGTGTATTACATTGATTGATTTGTGAATGTTGAACCATCCCTGCATACCTGGAATAAATCCCACTTGATCATGGTGTATAATCTTTTTAACGTATTGTTTTATGTGATTTTCTAGTATTTTGTTGAGGATTTTTGCATCGATGTTCATCAGTGATATTGGCCTATAATTTTCTTTTTTTTTTTTGTGTTTCCTTGTCTGGTTTTGGTATCAGGGTAATGTCGGCTTTGTAGAATGAGTTAGGGAGCATCCCCCCTCCTCAATTTTTGGAAGAGTTTGAGAAGGATAGGTATTAAGTCTTCTTTGAATGTTTGGTAGAATTCAGCAGGGAAGCCGTCTGGTCCTGGACTTTTATTTTTGAGGAGGTTTTTGATTACTGTTTCGATCTCCTTACTGGTGATTGGTCTATTCAAATTCTCTACTTCTTCTTGATCCAGTTTTGGAAGGTTGTATGATTCTAAGAATTTATCCATTTCTTCCAGATTGTCGAATTGGTTGGCATATAGCTTTTCATAGTATTCTCTTATAATCTTTTGTATTTCTGAGGTGTCTGTTGTAATTTCTCCTCTTTCCTTTCTGATTTTACTATTTGTGCCTTCTCTCTTTTTTTCTTGGTGAGTCTAGCTAAAGGTTTGTCAATTTTGTTGATCTTTTCAAAGAACCAGCTCTTGGTTTTATGAATTTTTTCCATTGTTTTTAGTCTCTATTTCTGCTCTGATTTTTATTATTTCCCTTCTTCTACTGATTTTGGGCTTTGTTTGTTCTTCTTTTTCCAGTTCCTTTAGGTGCATTGTTAGATTGTTTATTTGAGACTTTTTCTTGTTTGTTGAGATAGGCCTGTATTGCTATAAACTTCCCTCTTAGAACCGCTTTTGCTGTATCCCATAAATTCTGGCATGTCGTTTTTTCATTTTCGTCTCCAGGTATTTTTTGATTTCTTCTTTGATTTCTTCGTTAACCCAGTTGTTGTTCAGTAGCATTTTGTTTAATCTCCATGTATTTGTGGCTTTTCTGATTTTCTTCCTATAGTTGATTTCCAGTTTCATACTGTTGTGGCCAGAAAAGATGCTTGGTATTATTTCAATCTTCTTAAATTTATGGAGACTTGTTTTGTGGCCTACTATGTGATCAATCCTGGCGAATGTTCCATGTGCATTTGAAAAGAACGTGTATTCTTCGGTTTTTGGATGGAATGCTCTGTATGTATCTACTAGGTCCATCTGTTGTAGTGTGTCGTTTAAGGCCAATGTTTCCTTATTGATCTTCTGTTTGGATGACGTATCCGTTGGTGTAAGTGGAGTGTTAAAGTCCCCTACTGTTATTGTGTTACTGTCTATTTCTCTTTTCATGTCTGTTAATAATTGCTTTACATATTTAGGTGCACCTACATTGGGTGCGTAGATATTTACAAGTGTTATGTCCTTTTGTTGGATTGTTCCCTTGATCATTATGTAATGCACTTCTTTGTCTCTTTTTATGGTTTTTGTTTTAAAGTCTATTTTGTCTGATATGAGTATTGCTACCCCAGCTTTCTTTTCATTGCCATTTGCATGGAGTATCTTTTTCCATTCCTTCACTTTAAGTTTGTGAGTGTCTTTAGGTCTGAAGTGTGTCTCTTGTATGCAGCATATATATGGGTCTTGTTGTTTTATCCAATCAGCCACCCTATGCCTTTTAATTGGAACATTTAGTCCATTGATCTTTAAAGTAGCTATTGATAAGTATGTGCTTACTGCCATTTTTTAACTTTTTTTTTCTCAGTGTTTTAGTAGTCCTTCTCTGTTCCTTTCTCCTTCTACACAGAATTGATGGTCTCTTTAGTTTGACCTCTGTCTGAAAGCTCTACTCTTTAACTCCCTTCCTCCCTCATTTTATGTTTTTGATATGATATCTAACCTCTTATTTGTGCATTTGTATCCATTACCCTCTTATCATGGAAATAGATAATTTTTCCTATTTGTGGTCTTCTCTTTTCCCCTTACATCAGTCCCTTTAACATTTCTTGTAGTAGTGGTTTCTTGGTGACAAATTCCTTTAATTTTTGCTTGTCTGGGAAATTTTTGATCTCTCCTTCCATTTTGAATGATAACCTTGCTGGGTAGAGTATTCTTGGCTGTAAGTTTTTTCCTTTTAGCACTTTGAATATATCGTGCCACTCTCTTCTAGCCTGTAAGGTTTCTGCTGAGAAGTCAGCTGATAGCCTTATGGGGTTTCCTTTGTATGTAACTTGTCTTTCTCTTGCGGCTTTTAGGATTCTCTCTTTATCTTTAATTCTGGACATTTTGATTATGATGTGTCTTGGTGTGGGCCTCTTTGGGTTTATCTTGTTTGAGGCTGTCTGTGCTTCCTGTACCTGGATGTCTGTTTTCTTCCTTAGGTTACGGAAGTTTTCATCTATTATTTCTTGAAATAGATTCTCTACCCCTTTGTCTTGCTCTTCTCCTTCCGGGACACCTATAACATGGATGTTAGTGGGCTTGATGTTGTCCCAGAGGTCCCTTAGACTGTCCTCACTCTTTTTAATTCTTTTCTCTTTTACCTGTTCAGCTTGGGTAATTTCTTCTAGTCTTTCGTCCAGCTCACAGATCCGTTCTTCTGTATCCTCTACTCTGCTTTCGAGTCCCTCTAGTGAATTTTTCATTTCCAATATCGTGTTCTTCATTTCTGATTGGTTCTTTTTTATATCTTCCATTTCTTTGTTGACATTCTCACTGAGTTCATCTATCCTTCTCCCCACATCAGTAAGCATCCTTAACACTCTTAGTTTGAACTCTCTGTCAGGTAGGTTGCTCATTTCTGTTTCACTTAGTTCCTTTTCTGGGGTTTTGTCCTGTTCCCTTACTTGGAACGTATTCTTTTGCCTCCTCATTTTGCCTCTTTCCCTGTGCTTGTGTCTACCTATTAGGTAGGTCAGCTACATCTCCTGCTCTTGTATAGGTGACCTTATATAAATGATAACTTAGGAGGCCTGCAGTGTGCTTCCCTCAGTTCTCAATGTTCCAGGGGTGACCCCTACGTGGGCTATGTGTGTCCTTCTGTTGTGGCCTGTTTGCTCTCCCTGTATGCGCCCAGGGAGGCCGAGTTATGCTCCTGGTCAGCTGTTGTAATGCTCAGCTGTTTGTAGTTGTTGTGGGCCCTTCTGTCTCTTTATTAGGTGTGGGGAGCCCCAGCACAGTTGGCTGCAAGTTCTAATACCACACTTGTGTTGCAGTATTTCTTTTAAGTGAGTAGGCCCCCAGTGTGGCAGGTTGTTAGGCTCAGGGCCTTACAATTGCTGTAAGCCTCCAGCCTTTAGGTCTCTTGTCAGCTCTCTGAGGATTGCAGCTGAGTGGGGCTGGCCTCAGGTATGGGAACACCCAATTGTTTCAGGCTTTGGAAGGTGGGGCAAACCTCCTATGCGGGTCTTTGAGAAGCACAAGTCTTCTGCAGCTGACAAGCCCTGCCGCCCACAGGTCCACACACACAGTCAACACAGTCCTGTCCCGTGTGCGTGCTCCAACCTCCTGAAGCGGACCCAGTCTCTCCACGGCGGGAGCCCCACACGCTCCACCACTGCCCCACACTCTCTACTCGCTCCTTGTGCACGCCCTGCCCCACTGAAGTGGGCTCAGTTGCCAGGCTGCAGAGAATCCAGTCATAGATCTATGCAGGCCCACAAGTTGCCTGAGGGCTTGTTGTTGGGTGGGGCCCGTCTCTAGGGTGGGCTGCCTGCCCTGGCTGAGCTGGATTAAATCGGTGCTCTAACGGGTGGGGCAGACCTGGGCGAGCAAGTCCCAGGGAGAACTCCAATGTTGTCTGTATCAGCACGCCCATACCAGGCCACAACAATGACTGTCGCCAATGTCCCAGTCCCTGGAGAGGTCTCGCCTCTCATCGAGATGCACTCAGGGCCTATCAGGTGAGTCTCTTTTCACCAAAGCACTGTGCACCTTTCTTTCTGGTGATTTTAGGTTGCTTTCTAAAACGAGTGAGTTTGCACTTGGGCCCTTTAAGAGCCAGTTTTAGTTTCTTTGTGAACCAGCTTTTCTGGGGGTACTCCCCAATGTTTTAATCAGAGGCAAAGTCAGATATTATGCCACTCATCTCGATTGTGCTGGGTCCACAAAATGCCTACAGCGGAGGCGCTCCCCGGCTCAGAGCCCTGCTCCTCCAGGGAGGCTGCGTACCTGTGAGCTGCTCCCGGCGGCCGTGACGCTGGCGGCTTGTGAAGGCGGCGTTTTTTCTCTCCAGAAGGGAGTTTCTGCCTCTTCCACCTCAATTAGGATTGTCCTTTGTTGCAGGAGTTCCTCTTATCCAGTTTGCAGGTCTCTCTCAGGGGTAATTTTTCCACGAGTAGTTGTAAATTGGCTGTGTCCGCAGGAGGAGGTGAGTTCAGAGTCTTCTTATGCCGCCATCTTGACTTCTCCTCCTATTAGCATCTCTTTTCTTCCTGTCTCTATAGATTTACTTATTCTACAAATTTTTTTTTGTGTGTGTGAGAAAGATCAGCCCTGAGCTAACATCCATGCTAATCCTCCTCTTTTTGCTGAGGAAGACCGGCTCTGAGCTAACATCTATTGCCAATCTTCCTCCTTTTTTTTTTTTTTTCCCCAAAGCCCCAGTAGATAGTTGTATGTCATAGCTGCACATCCTTCTAGTTGCTGTATGTGGGACGCGGCCTCAGCATGGCCGGAGAAGTGGTGCATCGGTGCGCGCCTGGGATCCGAACCCGGGCTGCCAGTAGCGGAACACGCGCACTTAACTGCTAAGCCACAGGGCCAGCCCTATTCTACACATTTTACACAAATGCATTTTACACAGATGCATTTTACACCACATTTTACAGTTTATACAATATATGGTCTTTTCCCCAATTTTAGAGGGAAAAACATTCAGTTTTTTACCAATAAGTATTATGCCAGCTGTAGATTTTTCATAGAATCCCTTTATCAAGTTGAGAAAATTCTTTACCATCTCAGTTATTGAGACTTTTTATCGTGAATCAACGTTAGATATTATCAAATACTTTTCTTGCGTGTATTGAGATGATCATGTGGTTTTTGTCCTTTATTCATATTATTCTGTTAAAGTTATTTTACGCTGATTGATTTTTACACATTAAGCCAACTTTGTATTCCTGGGAGAAATCTCACTTGGTCATGGTGTATAATTCTTTTCATATGTTGTTGGATTCATTTTGCTAATATTTTGTTGATGATTTTTGCATCGACTCATGAAGAATACTAGTCTGTGCTTTTCTCTTCTTGGGATGTTTTTGTCTGGCTTATGTATAAGGGTAATATTAGCCTCATGGAATTTGTTGGGAAGTGTTCTCTCATATTTTGTGGAAGAGCTTTTGAATGATTGGTGTTATTTGTACTTTAAATGTTTGATAGAATTCATCAACAAAGACATCTGAGCCAAGGCTTTTCTTTGAAGGAAGACTTTCAACTACTAATTCAAATTCTTTACTTGTTATGGATCTATTCATGTTTTCTCTTTTTCATTCAGTCAGTTTCATTAATTTGTGTTTTTCTGTGAATCTTCCTATTTCATCTAAATTGTCTAATTTGTTAGGATAAAGTTGTTCATAGCATGCCCTTATAATTCTTTTAATTTCTACAAGGTTGGTAGTGATGTCTCCTCTCTCATTCTTGATTTTAATTTGTGTCTTCTCTTTCTGTTGGTCAGACTAGATCCGGTTTCTCAAACTCAGCATTACTGCTATTTGAGCCCAATAATTTTTATTATAGGGCTGTCATATGATGTAGGATGTTTAGCAGCATCCATCCCTGGCCTCAGGCAACCACTCATCTGCTTTTTGTCACTATGGACTTAGTTTACATTTTCTAGAATTTTGTATAAATGGTATCATGCAGTATGGACTCTTTTGTGTCTGGCTTCTTTCATTCAACATAACGATTTTAAGATTCACCTATGTTGTTGTATCAGTTTTTTACCCCTTCTCCTCCTCTGGCTTTTTTTTTTTTTAATACTAAGTAGTGTTCTATCCTATGGATATTCCACAGTTTGTTTATCCATATCTGTTGATGAATATTTGGATTGTTTTCAGTGTGTGGTTATTATAAATAATGCTACTGTGAGCATTCATGTATAACTCTTTGTGTGGACTGATGTTTTCATTTCTTTTGGGTGAATACCTAGGATTAGACTGACTGGATCTCATGGGAGGTGTATATTTAACTTTTTAAGAGCCTGACAAATAGTTTTTCTGAGTGGTTGTACTATTTGCATTCCTACCAGCAGTGTATGAGAGTTCCAGTTGCTCCACATCCTTGCCAACGTTTGACATTGTTAGTATATATCACATCTTCTTAAAGTGTAAATTCGTGGAAAATAATGGTTGCAAATGTGTAAATTATGTATATTACAAATAATTCTGGAGAATTTTTGTTTTTTAGTGACTGAAGAAGTTTTTGGACCTCTTTCTTCCTTTTCTTCTCTTATGTTATATTAAATTGGGCACTTAGGAAAGAAAATTCATATTCTTCAAGTCACTACAGCACCTTTTAACCCACTATAGCTGAGTTTAACAAAAGGCACCACTTTTAGTATCCTGACAGGAAAAATTTTATTTCTTAAATCTCCGGAGAGAAAAGAAGAAGAAGAAGAGTGATTAAAAATTATATGTGGGAGCCAGCCCTGATGGCCTAGTGGTTAAAGTTTGGTGTGCTCCACTTTAGCGGCCTGGGTTTGATTCCCAGTAGCAGAACCACACCACTCATCTGTCAGTAGCCATGCTGTGGTGGCGCTTCACATTGAAGAACTAGAAGGACCTACAACTAGAATATACAACTATGTACTGGGGCTTTGGGGAGGGAAAAAAAAAAGAGAAAGGAAGATTGGCAACAGATGTTAGCTCAGGGTGACTCCCAGCAAAAAAAAAAAAAAATTGTCTGTGGGAGAGAGGGGACTAAGTTGGAATTTGGTGATTTCCCTAATAGTTTTAATTATATATGGTCACAGTGCTGTCCTCAAACCATAGCTCCACCTATAGATTTTGAAGGCTGGGCAGCCAAATTAAGCCTCACCGCATCTATTAACCTCTTATATGTTTTCCTCTCAGTTTTCCATTTTCCACCATTGCTCCAGCTGTGTTAACAGGCATCCTAAGAGACTAAAGGTCATAAAAAGTTGGCAGCAACCGTGACTCATTCTCTACTTTGCTCTATAGGCCTTGATGCTGCCCATTACTGCCTTCACTCCTAAGTTATCAGCCAACAAAGCAGCTGGAATGGGGTAAAGGGGAGGGAGTCCTGGGTGAGTATGAAGACACGGGTGGGTGGTCACTGAAGTACTGTTTGGTCATAGTGAGTACTCTGGGAAGTCTTGAGTTCATGTGAGCTCCCCTGGACGTGGTGATGGCGCATAAGTATGTGTGGGGCTCCACTGGAAGGTGCATGTGTAAAAGGGGAGGCAGAAAGGAGAAAGAGGGAGAGGAAGAGGGAGAGAAAACAAAAGGAAAAATTTTGTGACCACTGAAAAGAGCTTTTTTTTTTTAAACAGTTTTATTTATTTAATTTTTTTGTGTGTGTGTGTGGAAGATCAGCCCTGAGGTAACACCCATGCTAATCCTCCTCTTTTTGCTGAGGAAGACCGGCTCTGAGCTAACATCTATTGCCAGTCCTCCTCCTCCTTTTTTTTCCCCAAAGCCCCAGTAGATAGTTGTATGTCATAGTTGCACATCCTTCTAGTTTCTGTATGTGGGACGCGGCCTCAGCATGGCCGGAGAAGCAGTGCGTTGGTGCATGCCCGGGATCCGAACCCGGGCTGCCAGTAGCCAAGCGCGCGCACTTAACTGCTAAGCCACGGGTCGGCCCTGAAAAGAGCTTTTGAAAAATACAAAAATAATATACAACAAAGTTTCCAATTTTTACATTAAAAATCCTTGCTATGACCTTTGACTGCTTCTGCAGGAGCATTTTTGGCATTGGAGTACCAGCACCATAGGAGCCACCTGTTATACCCGGCTGTGTCAATGCATCCTTACCTAAATCACAGCATGTGCAGCATGGAGGCTGGGTGGAGGGGAGAATGAGTCCTGGCTTGAGATCAGAAGCCTGGCTTTGCTGCTTACCAACCTCACCTCCTCCAGGCCTCAGTTTCCTCATCGGTAATGCAGCAGAGATAACACCCTTATAAAGAACGATTGTGAAGATCAAAACAAGATGATGTGCAAGTTGGCACTCAATAAAGCCTTTTCTGTTCACGATATTTTCACGTTTTCCAGTTCTGAAACAAGATTTGTGAGAGTTCAGTTCTGAACAATCTCTTAATATGTCTTCAAGGGCATAATGGGAATATAGAATTTAAAACATTTCTTCTAGGTGTCTTTTACTTTCATTGTTTTGATTATTAGCAACCTTGATACTTGCAGACAGGCAGCACCTGAAGGATCATGGCTCACAAAAACTTAATTCTTTCCAAGCAATTCCTGAAGCTTAGCATATTTTAGTTACCCCTCATTTTAGATTTTATACTATCGGGCCTCGCAGAATTGCCGTCTGTCCTTGCCTCTTGAGGATTCTCCACAGCTTTTCTCCAGTAAACCCTGCAATGAGTTTTGTTATCAAGATGCCTGCTGTTTCCATGCCTACGAATCCTGTTTTCCAAACTGGCTGTTCTCAGGCTGGCAAGAGTGAACTGATTTAACTCCACAAACATTTTAAACTTGAAAGCTTAAATGGCCAGGGGTGCTCCCACAGGTCCTCTGCAGCGTTCTGTTTTTTAAGGTCAAGGTTTCTGCTTTCTTTACAAATATAATGATTTGCTGTAATTCTCTGAGATGGAGCATCCATCAGAGGCTTTTCTGCAATTGTCAACAAAAAAGCCTGTCTTCCCCTGCCCCTCCTTTCCAGAATCCCTTGAATCTTTTGATCTCCAGCTGGTTTTTTCGGTGATTTTGGTTTCCAGAACTTTTACCTGTTCTGGATGAACATGTAATTCTCGAACTGCCTTGGCGATGGCTTCCCATGGCGTCTGACACTCAGGACTAAAAATAGCAAGAAGAAGACCAAAGCATTCTCCAAGGAAATAAAATCGAATAACATAATTGGATTATTCCTGGTTATCTTACAGATATCCGTGTGACCAGACGTCTCCAAATGGCGATGAGATCATTTCTAGTCGCCTTTTAATCTGTTGGCAGCTGATTTCTGAAAGCTTCTGGAGAGTTTTTTTCTTTTTTCCCCAAGACAAAGGCAGCCAGCAGTTTTGAAACGTTCTCTATTGGATTGTCATTTTGCCTTTCACAAGTAACTTTGTAAGGTTTCTTTGCCTTTCTTTCCTCACTTCAGGCTTGTTTGTGGGGGAGGGGGTGAGGGAGGCAGGGTTCTACTTTTTCACAGTGGTTGCTAAGAAAGAATCTTCTCTGTTTATAGGCCCTAACAAATAGTGACAGCTGAAAGACAAATATGGTGTTGTGTTTGCCGGAGGATGGAAGGAAGCCAGCAATTAGCAGCCTCCCAGCACAAAGGCTCACAAGGAGGCCTTTGAGAGTCTTGGCTGGCATTATGCGTCCACAGATTGTTTGAAATAATTTAAAAAGGTGTTTGCCTCATGCCTTCAATGACAAATTTATTTCCAGAAACCAGCCAGGGTTGTATAACTTGATAGGATTGTAAAATGACGTAGTCTTTTCTTTCTCAAAGATACTTTTGCTTTGTAGGAGCCAAATCTCAGCATGATTTGTATCCATTTTCAGAACAGGATTCTTTGACCTTTGGGTCAGAGGCTGGAGTGTTACAAATCAACATAGGGAAACCAGGAGTGGCTTCATTTGTGTTCACCTCTCTTGCCCTTTTGTTTGGGAGGATTTATTCCATTCTGGTGTCATTGCCCTAGAGCAGGATGGTGTCCGTTGGACTGGAGTTTAGAAAAAGATTATGGGAAGAAAAGAGAAAAGAAATGTGTCTTTCTATCTAACGCTAATATACAAATGGGTATTTGGGTTCTTTAGTTCATAATTACAGTATAAAAGAAATAGTTACCTGGGATAAAATAGAAGGCCCTGAAATGATGCTTATAGAAAAGTAGGCCTGGTGGAAGTGGAATGAGCACCTAGGCTTCAGTCAAGGAAAACAGAGAGAGGTCAGAGGAGCGATAGGTGGTGGTGGGGATGACGGTGAGGCTGTCTTCTCATGTTCTTTCCATGTGTATCAACCCATTCAGTCCTCACCACAGCCCTTGCAGGTAAGTACTCTTATTATCTCAATTTACGAGGAAACAGAGGGCATAAATAACTTTCCAAAATGTGCAGTAAATGTTGGAGCTGTGGTCTGAATCCAGGTAACTTGGTTCAGAACCAGCGCCCATAACCGTGCACTGGATGGCCTCTATTGGGATCCCAGTGGTTCCCAAAGCCTCTGCTTTTGTTCTACACCTTTTAGTTTTCTCGACAGCACTTCTGGTTCTGGGGAGACTGGCCCTGAAAAAACTTTCCACAGACTTAGTAGGGAGAATGCCTTGCTTGCCTTTCTTCTTTTCCCTTAAACTTCCTCTTAGGGAACATCGTGCATATAGAATCCTAAAATGACTTTGGAGGAAACATATGGAACTTTGGAAAAGAACAGTAAAAGATTGAATATTAAGTTTTTTCAACACAGTACACAGGACAAAATCTGAACCACTGCTCCACATTTTCTCTTTTAACTCAGAAGTGCCTGAATTTATTTAGCCTGGGGTCTAAAGTACGTCAGAAACTATCCACAGGCACGTGGTGTCGGGGGTCAACCAGTCATCAGTGGAGAAAAATTCAAGTTCCTACTGGAGAGATTTCAATCCCGTTGGAGGGCTGAGATGTGTAAACATCAATAGAAAACTGATTAAGCAGGGCTTGCCCTGGCCTTCAGGATGAAATTCAAACTCCTAGACAGCAAGGCCCCTACTTGCCTTTTTATCCTCTGACAGATGATTCTGCAAATGTGCTTCTCTTTGCCTTTAATTCCTTCCAGCTCTTCTTCCCCTAGAAATCTCTAGAATAAATTTTCTCTTTTACTAACTCAGATGATCACACAATACTTTATACCCTTATTTAAAAACAAACTTGAAGTGCAAAATACTGGGAACATGAATTTCCATAAATAGGAGGCTACCTAAAAGTGTTAGGAGGGGCTGGCCCTGTGGCGTGTTCTGCTTCAGTGGCCCGGGCTCGTGAGTTCGGATCCTGGGCGCAGACCTACACCAGTCGTCAGCCACGCCATGGTGGCGACCCACATATAAAGTAGAGGATGATAGGCACAGATGTTAGCTCAGGACTAATCTTCCTCAGGCAAAAAACGAGCAAGACTGGCAACAGATGTTAGCTCAGGGCTAATTTTCCTCAGCAAAAAAAAAAAAAGTGTTTGGGGATGAATGGAGACTTCTTTTCATTTTATACCCACTTGTTCCATATGCTTATGTAGTAAAATTTGCATAGTATTTTTTGTTTGTTTTGTTTTTGTTGAGGAAGATTCGTCCTGAGCTAACATCTGCTGCCAATCTTCCTCTTTCTTTTCCTTTTGTTTTGGCTTGAGGAAGAGTCACCCTGAACTAACATCTGTGCCAGTCTTCCTCTATTTTGTATGTGGGTCGCCACCACAGCATGGCTGCCAACAAGTGGTGTAGGTCCGCGCCCGGGAACTGAAACTGTGCCACAGAAGTGGAGCACGCTGAACCTAACCGCTAGGCCGCTGGGCCGGCCCCTGCTTAGTATTATTTTTAAAAAGAAATCTAGCTAATTAGAAATAACAAGACTTCAATGACTTTTAACTATTTTGGTGAGGAAGGTTCACCCTGAGCTGACATCCATTGGCAATCTTCCTCTATTTTTGCTTGAGGAAGATTCGCCCTGAGCTGACATCTGTGCCAGTCGTCCTCTGTTTTGTACATGGGATGCCTCCACAGCATGGCTGATGAATGGAGTGGGTCTGCACCTGGGATCTGAACCTGCAAACCCGGGGCCGACGAAGCGGAGTGTGCAGAGCTTTAACCACACGGCCACGGGGCCGGCCCCTCAATTACTTTTAATTTTTATTGAGAATATCATTTATGTGACAAGGATCTGAGGGAGACCTTGGGAAGCTCCTCACCTGGGCAGTGAGGGACAGGTGGGATTTATCACGTATGAGAGATGACACACATACAGCGGGTTGTAATGCAGACCACAAATGCTCTGCTGGTAGCAAGATTCACTTGTTATGGGAGCACAGAACAAGCAGTGAGGGGTGGGGGTGGTACACTGAGGAAAGCTTGGCAGAGGAGATAATGTTTTAGCTGAATTTTGAAGGATTTATTCACCCATTCAAAAAAATATTGTTGAATGACTACCATTTGCTAGACTCTATGACAGATGCAGGGCATACAGAGGGGGAAAAAAGGCCCAGGCCCACCCTCAGAGTGGACACAGAGGTGATGAGAGGATCATGAGCAGACAGAGGCCTGGAGTTGGCAAGAGGAGGCTGCCATGGCAGTGGTCTAGATGGCAGGAGGCAGTGTCAGGCTCAGGTGTCAGCGGCAAGGGAAGCCGTCTTCTGCCAAGAGTCCAGTTGGGACCAGTTGTCCTGAGGGACACTGATCCAGAGCCCAGTGTTGTCAGGCCACCACCCTGCAGAAGCCAGCAGAGGAGGACAGCCCACCCTCCCACTAATTGCTAGGAGGACTCATAAGGTTTCCCCTGTACCCAGATCAACTTGGGAAGGAAGAAGGAAGGGAAGAAACAATCTCTTAGCAAGTGTACTTTAAGCTTAATGAGTCTTTACCAAAATTAACTTGTCTTAAACTAGAAATGTCTGAGATATCATTGATTGCTAAATTTGAGCCAGTGTAAATTTTTACTGCCACCCAACAGGGTGGGAGTTCATAGGGGCAATTTGGTTGGTTATAGAGTATATGATTCAGTTGGTATGAAATATCTAAAATAGGCAAATACATAGATACAAAGTCTGGGAGAAAGGGAGAGTTGGAGGTGACTGCTAATGGGTATGAATTTTCTTTTTTAGGGTGACAAAAATGTTCTGGAATTAGACAGTGGTGATGGTTACACAACTTTGTGAATAAACTAAAAAACCACTCAATTGTACACTATAAAGAGATATGGTATGTTATTATATCTCAATAAAAAATACATGAAAAAGATTAGATTGGTTAAAGAAAATAAGGGAGCTATGATTTTCTTCACACATCTGAGTAGTAATATGAGTCAAGTCCATTCTATACGATAATTGTTAATCAAACATTGATTTTCCAAACATCCTAATCCGGTACTATGTTGGATAACAGTTTATATATAGCTTTACATTATTTCTACCAATGATAAACTTCATAAAAAACTCCACTGATAATCAGAATTCAATTCAACTACCACTTGAAGCAAAAAGTACTTAGATAATTATGCAAAAATAAAGCAATTCATAAGGTGTATAAACTCAATGTGAGGTGATGGGTATAAATTCAAATACTTTTGGTTAAGTTAGTGTTTTTCTCTTTTGATTTCCTTCATCCTTTGAAGAAATGATAAACATGTTCTAAATCAGAGTACTTGCTAAAAACATGCGTATTGTACTTCTTACTGCCATTAAATATACTTATTCAGTAAATTTTTGAATTTCTGAAATTTTCCTTCTTTACTTTTAGGTCTATTTATATTGTTATAACAGAAAACTTGTATGTAGAAAATAAATGACCGCCATTCAGTTTTAAGAGAAAGACTGAAAGTGGGCCATTTCTTATACTGTTTTTATCATTCCTGCAGTTGGTTTGGCTTGAAGCCTCATAGTCATCTCAGACTCCACCCTTTCCTTCAATCTCTGAATCCAATCAGTGGCCGAGTTTTGCTTATTTTATTTTTGTAGCCCTCTAACATGTATTCCACCGCTGCAGCCCTCGTTCAGACTATCATTTTCCCCCACCTGGACCAAGACGGCTGCTAGCTTCTTGGCTTCCATCTTGCTCTTCCTGAAGTCCCCAGAGTCATCTTCCTAAAGCTTCATGCTGCCCAGGCCACTTCTCATACACTCTCTCACCGTGGTTTCCTTGATTAAATCATCATTTTCTTCCATACCTTGGTTTATCTTCTTTCCAAAGCTATATCATTTCCAGCATTTCTTTCTTTTTTTTTTTTTAGGGAAAGATTTGCCCTGAGCTAACATCTGTTGCCGATCTTCCTCTTTTTTTTTTTTCTTTTCCCCTCTCCAAAGCCCCAGTACCTGGTTGTATATCCTAGTCGTAGGTCCCTCTAGTTCTTCTGTGTGAGCCACTGCCACAGCATGGCAACTGACAGATGGGTGGTGTGGTTCCACGACTGGGAAATGAAGCCGGGCTGCCCAAGTGATGAGAGCACTGAACTTGAACCACTAGGCCGTCGGGACTGGCTCCTAACATTTCCTTCTTTCCATAATTCTAGTTTGTGTAAACTAGAAAGTTTACACCTTTAAATGCCTTTTTAGAAGAATCATTCTTTTCTTTTGAACCTCCTTGATCATTTATCATTCATTTTTCCTAGAGACTGAGAGTTATCCCTGTCAGCTGCCTGAAATCCTTTCTGGAGGAAGATGGTATAGAAGTGAACTACGGACACTGGTGTCTTGACGATTTATCTTGGTCTCCTGAAAGTTTTATGCCCGTGGCAGGAAGATTGTGTGTACCATAATTATTTCTCTCTGAAGCAACCTGAGTATGTAGAGAAATATCAAATATTACAAATAAAAATACACAGGACATTTTACTTTTTATCTCTCCATGTTTTTTCTATATCTTGCACTAGTGTCTCTTAATTCCCTTCATTAAGTTTCAGCACCTTCCAAGTCCAGTTCAAAGCCTTCCTCTCCCTCTCCTGGTGTCTCCCTGTTTAATCTAGGAATATATTTGGGCTGGGTCTTTTTCTTAAATAACTTGATAATGGTGATAAAGTTTTAAAATACTTAATGTTTTTTCTTTTTTGCTTTCCTGAGTCGAAAAGTTTTACCTCTTCTGCCCTCAGCATTCATTTAAATGTAATTTTCATAGGAGAAATGCCAAAAGACCAAGGTAATATTCAACATTAATATTATGTGATTCAAAAACAGAATGATGTAAGCTATTGTCTTGCAAGCTGTTTCTTGAGAAGGGCTTCCTACTTCCCTTTATCATATTAATAACTGATCCTAGAGGGCTCCATTTGGAGTTTTTTCATAATGCAGAGAAGAAAGCCCCACATACTTAGCTGGAGTAGGGGGAAGGAGGTAGGGTACAGTGGGAGAAGCTGGGTCATATTCTGTCCTGGGAAATGGCGGAAAGATGGAGAAGGAGAGAAAGAATGAAGAGAGTGCGGTGTCTCTTGATTTCCCCTCTGGAGGCATATGCTTAAAAGTGAATTAACTTCAAGAATATTCTGGACCTCAGCCACATCAAAGTAAGAAAAGCAGTATGGTCAGGCAGAAAGGGGGCTCTGGGACTTAGCTTTTCCAGGCTGCCCTCCTTCTTTATCTGATGGGGATGCAGAATTGAGAAGTGAAGGAGCTACAATGGTGGACATGATGGCAAGGTGAGGTGACCCCGCAGCAGAGGCTGAGTGAGCATTGGGCCAGAAGGCTGGAGGAAGGGCACGTCAGATATTCAGGAGCCTGCGGCCTGCAGGAGCTAATATGAGGCTGAGTCAGCCAAGAAGTGATCATCCTGGCCAAACCAAGGGAGATCGGATCACTAGCTATGCCATCCTCAGATTCCAGCCCTGAAGGCCAGGAGACACCCAGGGAACAAGTGACACAGCCCTGGAGACCGGAAAAGGTAGAGGACATCCTGTCCGAGACCCCAGATCTCTCCCGCCACCATGAAGATGTTTAAATTCTCTTTCTTCCCATTCACTGGGGAACTATCTTGGGAAGGAAGCATAGAGGGGAGGCTATTCTGAAAGACCAAGTGTTTGTACCTTGATGAGTAGTCCCAATATGTATTCCCAATATGAGTGCTTAAATCTCTGGAATGGATTACATTGACAAGATTAGAGATTTACTTAGTTTTACATATATATAGGTAAACACAGAATACATAAATACATACATGTTTATACATAGTTAAATATTTTTCCTTGAGGCCATTTTTAAATGAATACAGGGTATTTCATAGTAAAAAGTGCCACAATTTATTTAATCATTTCTCTATTATTAGACATTTATGTTTTTTATAATTATTTGATGTCAGAAATAATATGATGCATATTTGTAGCTAAATGTTTGAACACATTCATAGTTATTTCTGGTGAATAAATATATAGAGAATAAATATATAGAAATAATGATATAGAGTAAATATATAGAAATCACATTGCTGGATCAACAGATATACAGTATTTTAAAGTTTTCATTATGAATTGTCAAATTGTCATCAAAAACTTCTTTCAATTTACCTTCCCACAAACATGATATGGAGATGACTTTTTTGCATGGTTGCCAATTTGCTAGGTGAAAATTATAATTTATTTTATTTTATTTTTGATTCCTGGGTTTGTATAATTATTAGTATGGTTAGTAGTTCTATGTTTCTTTTGTCTTTATCTTTAAAAAAAATTATCTTTTCATGCCCTTTGTTTTGTGCTGTACTCTACTGAACCTGCCCACATAGGACACTGAGCTCCCCATCTGGCCTCTGGTCACTAATTCCCATTCCCATCGAAAAGCATGATTTCTAGCCTCAGAACCAGTGTCGATGAATTTCCATTTCTTTGAGATCCAGATCCAGTTGCCACTCAGTCTTCTGGTATTTTTCCTGAAATATTTCCTATAAAGATTTCATGGACAGTTTAGAAATGGAAGGATCTTGGTGATTCAGTTGATTTTCTCCATTTTATCAGTGACAGTATTGACATCTCGGCCATTCCAGAATTTATCAATGTCACAAATCATATGAGGGGAGAATTCAGGGCTCCATAATGCTGAGTCCTAGACTTCTAGTCTGGTTGTACATCCATCACCCCTCAGTCCTACTAGGGTTTCTGCGGCCTCCATCATCGACTAGATCTCTGTGTTGGGACCATCAAAATAGCTTATGGCTGATAGCACTTTAATTTTTCTCCTCTGTTCTTTTTCTGTTTCTAGCTGCTAACTCTGTTTTTATGTCAGTTCTTTCTTAAGAACTGATTAGTTTACTATGAAAAATTACAATATCTGTTTTATACAACACAGTATCTTCTTTGAAAATCTTATTGGTTTAAAATGTATTTTTGAATGCTGTGTTCTGATTGTCCTCTTCAAACACCTTGACTCTGAAACTTGGCAGTACAGCTAAGAGGAGTACCTAACAAGCAAATTCAAATGTTTGATGCTAATTAGAATCAGCCAAAATGGTAACTTCAAAAGGAAAAGGGCGGAAAACTAGCCTTTATTTAGCACCAACTATGGGTTAGATTCTGCTTGTACGTTTTATCTCATTTACTCCAAGTGTGATTTTTTTTTGTACTCATTTTACAAGCTAACTAAAGTTGTCACCAGTTCAGAGTCACTTCTTTAGAAACTTAAGTGAGTCTTAATTTGAAAAATATGCTTTTTCTACTGTTTTACAGGACTTGTGTTGGCAAAGCAAGGCATTCACTCTTCAAACGTTTTCTTTTTGTAAACTCTATGCCAGAACAATCCTCAAATTATATGTCATTATCAGCACTGTACACAGCTGAAAAGGAGGCTTAGACTTAGACATTTCAGTTTGAGGTTGACATCATGGTCCTTGTCATTGCTTTAAATCTTTTCTTGCAGGAAAAAATGGCCCCTGAGGTAGAAAGATTATTCATGACCCCAGTTCGAAAATAGGTCGTCTCCTCTATGCATCACCAGTGTTGAGAAGTATGCTGTGGTTTTCAATACAGCTGTCTAGCAGTTTATCTTTGGTAGTGAAAGAAATACTATGCCCATTAATCCACAGGCAGATGTCTGCTAAGCTTGTTGTCATATCGTCTGACAGCTGACCAAAGGCATTGCTGTGAGTGTGTTGTGTGACACGGGGTGGGTGGGAAGTCTAGATAGTACCAGCTCAGTGTTCATTAACATTTCGAGATTTCTCCATTAGAAGAGAGAAGGAGAGAGAGAGAGAGTGAGAGAGAAAGAGAAGATGATATTTAAGAGGCCTCGTTATAAATACTTTGAACAAATAGTACCAGTGTTTTTCTTAGGGAGTAGGTCAAAGGTAGCTTTGCTAGCTCCAACTCATTTCTGTCTGCCAGTAACTATCTTTCTTTACTGAAGGATTAGGGGAAAAATGCCACTAATTCTAGGAAAAGCCTATGCTATCAGCAATTCTGATAAGCTGTCTAACAACTGGTTAGTTTGTACAGGAGCAGCCTTTGAAGGGGGAAATCTTATTTAAAAAGTAAGCAAATCTCCTATCCTGGGTCTGGTCTATGGTGACATACACAGATTCTGAATAGCTTGGTCTGTGTGTGTGTTTTCTTTTGTTTTACATTAAGTACACTCTATCCATATTGAGTCACCAAGATGAGCACAGTGAAATTATCACAAAAAGAGTCATGTCTTGCTGCATCAACGGCTCTGAGTCTCAGCCCCCAGAGACATTTAGTCGAGATGTTGGCGGCATTCAGTCAGGAATATTCAAGCCAGGAGGCCTTGAATGCCAAGTCTGAGTGGAATTTTGGTCTTGATATCCTATTCCTTGTATCAAAGCTCATCTGCAGAAAAAACCAGTAGTACTGGCTAAAATATAGCATAGTGTCTTTGAGCAATGATGGTGAAAAAGTGCTACTGGTGGTATTGCATTATAGACCCAATAAAATCAATATTTATGCCAATCTAATTTTGACACCACTTTTCCTTGATACAATTAAAGAACAGTGAGTGCGGGGCCGATCCAGTGGCATAGCAGTAAAGTTTTTGTGCTCTGCTTCGGCGGCCTAGGGTTCACAGGTTCGGATCCCGGGCGCGGACTGACGCCCCGCTTGTCAAGCCATGCTGTGGCAATGCCCCATATAAAGCAGAGGACGATGGGCATAGATGTTGGCCCAGGGCCAATCTTCCTCAGCAAAAAGAGGAGGATTGGCAACAGATGTTAGCTCAGGGCTAATCTTCCTCAAACACACGCACAAAAAGAATAGTGAGTGAGTCAGGGGGCCGGCCTGGTGGCGCAAGCGGTTAAGTGCGCGCGCTCCGCTGCGGCGGCCCGGGGTTCGCTGGTTCGGATCCCGGGCGCGCACCGACGCACTGCTTGGTAAGCCATGCTGTGGCGGCGTCCCATATAAAGTGGAGGAGGATAGGCACAGATGTTAGCCCAGGGCCGTCTTCCTCAGCAAAAAAAAAAAAAAAAAAAAAAAAAAAAAAAAGAGGAGAATTGGCGGATGTTAGCTCAGGGCTGATCTCCTCACAAAAAAAAAAAAAAAAAAAAAAAAAAAAAAAAGAAAAAAAAAAAAAAGAATAGTGAGTGAGTCATTAGAAAAAGTATACTGATTCCTTGCCATTTTGTCCACGGGAATTTTTCTGAGATAAGTATTATCTATAAATTCTTGAGATTATTCCTCATCCTGGCCTTACCAATCCTTGCGCCCTAAAGAAAACCATTGATATTTCGTGATTATCCAATGAACAACTTCTGCTATATTTAGCTTTCATTCTCTATCTTTTCATATTTAACACTTCCCATAAAGATTATATATATATATCTTTATAAATATGATGTATGTATTTATATACTCAGTGGTGAACGCCGTTAATTGAATTTTTCAATGTCATCCTCCGGCCCTTGTGGAAGGGATCCTAGCAGACTGCTGACACTTCCTTTGGAGGCTTTTATGACTGTGTATTTGAGATGACTTCTTGAAGCAAATGATTGAGAACATATGGTGAAACAAAGTAGATCAAGTTGTCTGGTCTTGTGGAATTGGGTGCCAACTAGAGATCTCAAAAGAGTCTAAGGGCCTGAGGCATCAACTAAAGAGAGCCAGGTATCCATTTCCTGTTTCATTTTTGCCTCCTCAGCTCACCCTTTTCAAGGTGTGCAATTATAATCTAGACTCTTGCTGAGCCTACCATTGAGAGTGTAGCCATCATGGAAACAGCCCTGGCAAAACTTGAGGACCCAGAGTTCCAAAAGGTTAACCAGAGAATAATCCAGAAATTCCTGGAGCCAGTGGAGACATGAAAGGCTTTGGATAGCTCTCAATAGACCCCATACAGAGAGCTTCAACCACCAAGATGAATTCAGCAAATTTGTCAAAAGGAGATGGTGCTTCAATACCTAGTCCTATGTTCTAAAGATTCAGTAAAATATTGTTCAGTGACCTAAGACTCCATAAAGTATTTTATTTCTGAACCTTCCAAACTCACTGGAGATATTCATCAGGCTTTGATTAATATGCAGACATGTAAAAGACAATGGAGAAAGTTAAGATCAAAGATAGGGATTCATCTCCCTGTGAGGGATACTGCTATAGACTCAGACGGAGCCTCTGCTGTTGGGTGACTCGATGGTGGGTTTCCTAGTCTATGCAAGTTTGTGGGTAATTAACAATGAGTAAGAAGACCTTGCTAAAGTTTTACCTGCTGGGGACCTAGATTTTTTTTCCTGCATTACTTAATATACCACTGGTTATTTTTTGTTGCGGTGGCTTTATGTGCGTGTGTGTGTGTGTGTGTGCACACACGTAGGGGAGAGGGGTCTCCTCTCTGTGAAGGCAAAGCTGAACCACTCAACAATTATCCCTTGCTATACCTTGATTTTATATGCAAATCCCACATTAAGGACAGGGTTAGGAGAAGGGGTAATTTCAGTTGTTGCCACCTTCTGGAGCAAGATATTTCTTTTGCATTTTTTATCACCCACTGAGAACTGGGGAGTGGAGAAGGAGTGGGTGGAGATGAGTGGTCCTGAGAGAAGGACTGTAGTATTTTCCTAGGGCTGCCATCATAAAGGACCACAGACTTGGCGACTTAAACAACAGAAATGTATTGTCTCACAGTTCTGGAGGCTAGAAGTCCAAGATCAAGGTGTCAGCAGGTTTGGTTTCTTCTGGAGGCCTCTCTCCTAGGCTTGTAGATGGCCGTCTTTTCCCTGTGTCTTCACATGGTCTTCCCTCTGTGCATGTCTGTGTCCTAATCTCCCCTTCACATAAGGACACCAGTCACATTGGATTAGGGCCCACCCATATGATTTCATTTTACCTGAATTGCTTCTTTAAAAGCCCTACTTCCAAATACAGTCACATTCTGAGGTACTGGGGGTTAGGACCTACACATATGAATTTGGGGGGATACAATTCAGCCATAACAAGGACTGAGCTCTTGGTTTTGTATTGAAACACACAGTTGCTATTACTGTAGATGTAGACTAGAGATGAGAATATTCCCCCTCTTTTATTCACTAGGAACATAGGTGTGACTCTCATATTGCAGATGGTGGGAATGATTAGAGAGACACAATTGGATGCCCCAAGTTAAGCGTAAGGAGGTGGCATAGTCAAGGTTCTCACAAGGAGCCCAGGCTAGCCTTGTCATGAGTTCCCTGTGGTCTGCATGTCTTCTGGAAGGAGGGGGCGTCTCCACCATCCGTGTGACCTATGAACAGCTTACCAATAACTGAACTCATCTTACCTCACACACTGGCCCTTGACACACTACACTGTCTCTGAGATCCGCTGTAGGAGAGACCAGACTCTGCTCTAGACTGGCTTGAGCGTCAGACACAGATGCTTTCATGGTGGCCGTTTTGCCCAAGGAGCTTTTCCACAGATTCATGTTTATCTATAAGGACTTGTTTGGTTAGCACCTCATCAAACCTCACCTATTATCTTACTCCTTCTCACACGTATTTATTCTTCCCTCCAGAATTTGGGATGAGGGAGTGCTTTCTGCCAAAGGATCTGAATCTGCCAGCCGTAGGGCAGAATATAGAGACCATTAGGGCTATGGTGCTCAGCTATTTAACTCTGGATTTTAAAAAATCATTAATAAAATGATTTACCATGTGATTCTCCTAAGTAGGATGAGTTCCCCTGGGGCAGGGGTTCTGAACCTCAGCACTACAGACATTTTGGGCTGGGTAATTCTTCGTTGTGAGGACTGTCCTGTGTATTGGGGGAAGTTAGCAGCATCCCTGACCTCTACACACTAGATGCCAATAGCACCTCGCAGTTGTGACAACCCAAAATATCTCCATACATTGCCTAATGCCCCCTGTGGGAGGGGCAAAATCAACCTGGGTGAGAAGCACTGTGCTGGTACGTTATTAAAATCTTTTAGATCTAACTTTTCTGGAATATATCTACTTTCAAAATAAATTATTGTCTATTCTTTCAGTCTTGATTCAAAACTTGTGCACTTTGCTACCCCCCAGGGTGGTTTCAATGTTGCGTCCAGCCGCTCTGCAGTTTACGTATTTCTCAATTTAATATCTTTCTTCCTTTAGCCACTCCTTAGCTGTAAAAATGTCTAATGCACATGGTGGCTTAGGATAGGGAGATAATAAATATTGTTTGTTTTCTCTCTTCATCTTGTGTTTCCTTCCTCTATTAATTCCTCAGATTGCAACGGATTTTCTAGCCTAGTGGCAATTCTGTAATTCCCGCTCCTTGGTTTTTGAATTAATTGCATATTCATGAATCCTGGGGATTGACTTTGACTTTTCCTTAATCTTTTTATAAACTTCGGTAATGTCAAACTGACTTGAAAACATCATTTATGTACTTTTTTTCAGAGTCCTGCTAGGTATTAAGTGCGGATTATAAAACTTCAGTTCAGTACAAAAGTATCCTGCTTTTGCCTGCATACTACACACACACGCACACACGCATGTGCAGGGACACACTCTGGAGGGATATGTTCTAGACTGGTAGTAATTCTATGTTTCCTCCTTTTGCTCATTTATACTTTCTAGTTTTTCCTACAATAAGCATCTGTTGCTTGTGTAATTAAAAAAGAAAAAATGCTTTAGAAAGTCATTTTTGGGGCTGGCCCGGTGGCATAGCGGTTATGTGTACTAGGCTTCGGTAGCCTGGGGTTCGTGGGTTTGGATCCTGGGAGTGGACCTACGCACTGCTTGTCAAGCCATGCTGTGGCAGCGTCCCACATACAAAATAGAGGAAGATGGGCACAGATGTTAGCCCAGGGCCAATCTTCCTCAGCAAAAAGAGAAGGATTGGCAACCGATGTTAGCTCAGGGCTAATCTTCCACACACACACACACACAAAAGTCATTCTTAAGCTTTCCATAAAATCAGTGCAAGATTTGAAACTGGTGTTGTTAATGGTGACACTGGTGTTGTTAACAGTAACAAGAGTTTTGTGTGAAATGGCACGTATTTTTGGAAGACACTGTGACAACTGAGTCATTCATCATATTTTAGGGAAAAGGATGAAACAAGAAACCCCAAAGGAACAGGTGAAGATTTGCTAGGCAGATTTCTGTCTTGTACTGAAAGTTTTTTGGGTCAAGATATATGTACGTGCATGAGCTCAGATGGAACTTTCCCGAGCTCTGGAGGGGCCGAATTTAGCAGTGAGCTAAGGCTCACTCAGCGAGTCATCCAGCAGAGAATGGCTAGTGTATCTGGGGCTTTGTAAATTGAAAAGACGTCCAGCAAGCACACTGTGTTCCTAGAGCTCGCCTGTCTCCAGGCGGCTCGACAATACCAAGCACTTCTGAACATCACGAGCTGCTGAGCTGGCTCACAGGCAACAGCCTCCAGGGCCTAACGCATCACAGCTCACAGGCAGGCTCATGTCAGTTAATGTCAGTTAAAACATGTCAATAACTGAAGTGCTATCCTCAGTGATTACTGCGTGCTTTAGAAACCGAAGTTAGCTTTCGTCAGGGAAACTCTGTTGGGCTGGACTGAGCGTGCATCTCTTTCTTGTCATCCTGTGCACAGCAAGATGCTGTTATGAATGGCTGACTGTTCATATGGCAGTTTCTGAGAATGGTGGGGAAAGAAGGAGGTAAATGGATGTGGCTGTTTAACTCTGAGCGCACAGTTTGATCAACAGTGTGTTTAGCACCAAGCTTGGGTGGTTTAGAACAAAGAATACAGGCATGGGAGAGGGACACACCAAATTCTGAATCTAATTTCTGTCACTTTTTTTTTTTTTTTTGGTGAGGAAAATTAGCCCTGAGCTAACATCTGTTGCCAACCCTCCTCTTTTTTTTTTTTGCTGCAGAAGATTGGCCCTGGGCTAACATCCATGCCCATCTTCTTCTACTTTATATGTGGGATGCCTACCATAGCATGGCTTGATAAGCAGTGTGTAGGTCTGCACCTGGGATCCAAACCCACGAACAATGGGCCGCCGAAGTAGAGCACGTGAACTTAACCACTACGCCACTGGGCTGGGCCTTCTGTCACATATTTTTGCATTACCTTCTCAGAGCCCCAGCTTCCTCATCTATAAAGCGAGCACAAAGCAGATTTCCTCTTAGACTGGTCGTGGGGATAAAGACACCCAACACATGTAAATTACCATCTGGTATATTGCAGACATTCAATATTCCTTTCCCCCTAGTCAGTTTCCAGGCTTGATGCTGACAATTAGCATAGATCAGGGGTTCACAGGCTTTTTATGTGAAGGAAGGGATAGTAAATATTTTAGGTTTTTTTGGGCCAGGAGGCAAATTGAGGATATTATGTACATACTTACATAACGAAGAGAGAGTAAATTTCCACCAATTTCTTATTCACGAAATTCAAGATATAATAATAGGGTAAAGTTTTTCTAATATAGATCTACCAGTGAAAAGAAAAGGATTCTTTTTTGGGGGAGTCATTTCACTTAATTGGAGTTCTAAGTTAGTGTTCGCTATCATCAAATTGATTGCCAGTGTTTATCTGTACAAACCATTCTTTTTTTTTTAAACAGTTTTATTTGTTTATTTATTTATTTATTTATTTATTTGTTTGTTTGTTTTGTGAGGAAGATCAGCCCTGAGCTAACATCCGTGCTAATCCTCCTCTTTTTGCTGAGGAAGACCAGCTCTGAGCTAACATCTATTGCCCATCCTCCTCCTTTTTTTTCCCCAAAGCCCCAGTAGATAGTTGTATGTCATAGCTGCACATCCTTCTAGTTGCTGTATGTGGGACACGGCCTCAGCATGGCCGGAGAAGCGGTGCGTCAGTGGGCGCCCGGGATCCGAACCCGGGCCGCCAGTAGCAGAGCATGTGCACTTAACTGCTAAGCCACGGGGCCGGCTCTGTACAAACCATTCTTAACTTGTAGGCCATAAAAAACAGGTAGCAGGCTGAAATTTTGTCCATAGGCCATAGTTTGTCAATCTCTGGTGTTGACCGTTTATTAATAATGCCAATCTCTGCTTGTGCTCTGACCCAATCATCCATGACAAGTAAATAATTTGAAATCATAATTGATACATAAACAACTGTTGGTTACAATTTGGAGACAAGGATGAAATAATTAAATCTTTAAATAAACAGGCTCTTGGAAGCTGACAGAGGGCATAGTCTATTTGATCAAATGACTCTTTAAAAAATATCTTCTTTTGTGGCCGAAATCTGGAAAACAGTAGGAAGAAATTAACAGGCCACACAGACTGACCACCTACGCAGAGAAGTCAAGCAGTGAATGGTCATGGAAACAGTTACCCCAACAGGTTCTTTCTGCTTTCCGTCAAATAAGAAATAGACATGCCTGTTTTAGTCAGGGTCTAGCTAAAGGAGGGATTAAAATTTGGCACATAAAATATCAGAGCGTCCCCCCCTGCCGCCCTTCCACTGACCTGGATGGCCAGTTAGTGCAGAGATGTGAGTCCACAGCAGATGGAGACCGATGAGTAGAGACAGTGCGTTAGGAGCCTCGCTGTACGGGGTTCACAACAACGATCTTACTCCATCTACCACAGGGGCTTTCAGTGGCATAAATGAGATGCATTAAGTCATTCTTGGTGTATAATGATGAGTGTGCATTGACATAAAATCAAGTAAAATAGGTTACTAAGCATTAAAAAATTCTGAAGCAACAAATAATACAGTATTCCATCCAGGATCCTGGCATCCACAATGAGGAAGCATGGCAGGAAGGTCGAAGGATGGCTGCAGCTGCTCCAGACCCCACAGCAGTGCCTGGCTGGCTGTGACAGAAGCCTGGGCAAACTGCAGAACTTTAGGGATTCCCGAGCTCAGGGCTTGGACGAGGCGGCTGCTGCACCTCAGCAGATTTTGCAGTGAAGCAAAGTGATTAATGCTCAGGTGGGACAAGGAAATCCAGATTTGGATGCACGTGTTTTTAAAATCAGACTTACATTTTTAGAGGGCCAATCATTTGGCGGCAGATTGACTTGAAGAGAGCGATGGCAAGCAACCTCTGAATACACAAACAAGCATCCTGAATTTTATCAATTCAGATTTACCTAGTTAAATTAGCCACAAATGCTCTGATGAAAACAGGAACAAAAGAATGTTGTGGGGCATATTCTTCACACAAAGGGAACACATTTTAGTGGAAAGCTAACATATAGTGGATATTATCCAATGGAATAGAGGGGATCAGGGTTGGTATTAATGTGAAGCAACATGACAATTCAGTTATCTCTGATAACTGAATTGCCGACCGAGGAATGGACGTCTTTCTGAATATGTGAGAGACAGATATGGAAGAGGGTTGAAACACATAGATCCAGAAGAGACCAAGGTATGTTACCAAGGATCCAACTAGGAGAGCTATCTACTCTTCGTGTGAGAAAAAGGAATGACACCCAACTGTAGCACGTGATTTGAAATGCATTGAAAGCTGTGGGTGTCACCAGAGTCTGCCATGCCAATGACGATAAAGCTGTTTAGGACAAGGATTTTAAAATTTAAGACAGTTGAATTGGGAAAGTGCTTACAACTTCTTGTAATTAACTTCTCCTTGGAAAAATATCTGTTCCGGGGGAAGAAATATTTTAAAATGTGTTATTTTAGCTGAAGAGCAATTTTTAGCCAAAAAGTATTTACTAATGAGTTTCAGTGGTGGGTTTAAAAAAATATTTCTTCTCTGAGCTGATGTGGATACATCTTTTCTCCATTTGTATGTCAAGAGAACACAGAATGAATGTTTTTCTCTTAGTTTATCTAGCATATTGGGATAAAATACACAATTCACTTAAGGATAAATGTCAAGAAGAAAAACTGAAGTATACTTCCAAGCGAAATTTATTAGATGTCTATTCAAGAAAAACACAATGACCTTTGCTTGTAAGAATTCAAAGTCAATGACCTGAAAGGCAGGTATGAATATTTTTCCTTTTAAAATCAGATACAGAGAGTAGAAACAGTAATTTTTCTTAAATGTGACAGGCAACAGATATTGAAGTCTTTTCTCATTAACGGCATCAAAGATAATTGTCCATTTATCAGCGAAGCTGCATGCAGTTGACCTAATTTCAAACCCAAAGCCTTTAAAATATAAAGCTGATTGTGAACTTGACAGCAATCAAGGTAGGCTGATCAAAGATGTTTCTTTACTTCCTTCCTAATGAAATTCCTCTGTAATCAATATTTATGTACATTTCAGTTTGGCTGCTGAGATCTTTTAGGTTCTTAAACTTTTGCATAAATGCTATCTTACAGAATCGCACTATCAAGGTGGGTTTATGATCTGTGGGATATGTGAAGGATAATCTGCTGAAAGTGTTTTAGCTTAGTTTAAGTGAAGGATAAAGACCAAATTAGGAAATTCCCCTGTTTTCTCAACAACTAAACAGTCTGTACAAAAAAAGAGCAAACATATGTACAAAATTCTAGAGTCTACGTATGTTGTGAAAAGATCGATCACTGTCCACAGAAGAAATGCCATAAAAAGTTTTATCTGTAAGGTGCTCAAGATCCAAATATGAAGAGTTCTTACGCAAAGTCATAAGAAATACAAAGCTAGTTCTCAGGGTGTGTGTAACTCAGGCGCTGTTAACCACGTTAAATCTTTCAGGTCCCAATATCATTTTGTAAGTTTCTACTTCAGAGCAGAAAATATAACCTGAATGATTTACATTGCCTCTAAAAAGTGCCTAGTTTATTCCAAGGAAATATTTTACACACACCAGGAAAATCAGGCTCAACATATTCCTGCCCTCAAATGTAGCCAGGATTCTGAGTTCCATAGAAGAAAAATAATTATCATAGTAAAAATAACTGTATTGATCATAATCCTTGCTAAAACCAGCCTTAATACTTGTGATGCTTCCGAAGTACTCTATTTCTATAAAATAATGTGTGGGATTCTTTTACATTTCCATAAAATGTACAACATACCATATGGATTGTCTGTTCTCACACAATCTCAAATGTATGTATGTACACACAGTGAAATCTTACCTATGAATATTGCTTACAGATATTTTCAAGTGTCTATGTTAGAATAATTCCTTGCACCTCTCACTAACACTGCTTTTATTAAAATTTTATCAGATAAATAAAACACTAAGAGCTCATTGTTCATGATGCTGATTATTACATTTTAATATAAAATAACAATGCAACTTTACAACACAATAGTTTTTTTTTTGTAGTCTAGCTAAACCGCTTATATTCTCGTGATTATGACCAAAGGCTCTTATTCACTTACTATTTTGCACTTCTAAAAAGTACAAAAAAAACTGCAGGAAAAAAGACTCCTATTTGAAACCTCACATTCAATCAACAAAATCACACTCATTCGAATTAACTTTCCTACTCTTGCTTTAGATTTTGTAATCACTGTGCATATTACAACATATAAGTGCAGGCAAACGATAGCTGAAGTACAGTTGTCATATCGTGTAAACCAGGACACTAGGCAAACTCGTGAAAGAAAAATGGACTGCCAAGCTCAGAATGTGAAAATGCAAACCACAGCATTTAGTAATAAATGATTTTCTGGTTGCCTGAGGGGAGAGCATCTTTCAAAGGGGACCAGAGAGCCTCCTTGAGACATTTTCCTTTTTTGCCTCAAATACTTAACCCTTTTTAAGTATAATGATTTTCTTTCTGATCCCTCACATCGACTTTTCAAAGTTTAGAGCAGAAAGCAGGAATATGCACTTTCACACGGAAGCAAGTCTGCCAATCTCCCCGAGGCTCGGCAGGGACAGTCACTTTGCTGGTGGTTTGGTGGCAGGTGGAGATGGTGTTAGTGGGTGACTTCTATTGGAAACCAGGAGGCAGGACAGCGGGAGGGCTGCGGGGATCTTTCAGGCAGATGTGGTGCTGAAAGTCAGCATAAATAAAGGGGGAGAGTGATTCACAGTCTCTTGACATAGTTTCCTGGAAAAGTACCAAAGAATTTGGTTCTCCTTGAGGTTCCTGAAAACAGAAGCAATAAGTGAAATTAACAACAATGAAACATCAGTCCATATTTGTGGGCTTGAAAACTGCTCACTTACAAGGCTTCACTAAGAGAGCAAGCCCAGCAGGGTTTGGAAGGGAAGAGAGCTCACTTTAAGACAAGAGGAAGACAGAGTAAGCAGTCTGTCCTGCCTGATGCCTTCATCGCCTCTGAAGCTTACATGCCGGCTTCCATCACATCAGGCTAACCCGAAACGCTCAGCCTTCCACTCTGAAGGGAAAGCCAATCCTGCTGAGGAGGCGGGTGGTGGCACCGGCTCCCCAAAGGAAGAGGAACAGCATTTGAGAAGTGACAACTTCAAATCCAATCTTCCAAATAAGGACGAGGCTAGTAGTGTGATAGGATGGACTGGAAACACACAACAGCAAGGCTGGGTTCGGTGAGCAAAAGGTGTCACATCTCCTCAACACAGGTGTAACATTAAAGCATTATCAGGGACACTGTCCCTATCCAGTTTTATTATCTCATAGAAGGTCACACTGAATGCCACACCATTCATTTGCATTCATTTGTCCTTCATAAAATATAGAAAATTTGAACAAATTAAAAAGTCACTAAAGAAAGAAAAAGACCCACACTATTTGCGGCCGGGGGGTTCTGTCATCGGTCATGGCTTCTAACATGAAAAGTGGAACCAAATGCACACATGGCCATCATTATGATTGCCTTTGGTTTCAAATAATATAATTCCTTTGAAATTTTTTGTAAAAGTTAGTGCACTAAATTCTTCCTTAGAATTTCCAGCTCAAATAGAGTGAATGGGGTTTCTAAGTTCTGTTTCTCATTTATGCTCTGGAACTTACTGTCCTGGTTTGATGATTGATTTTCTTTTTTCTGTGTAGGTAAGCCATTTTATTTTCTTCTAAATGGGGAATTAACATAAACAGAGGTAGAGGCTTGTGGCTGCAACTGTGGCCTTCATTCTTTTATTATTTCTCCATTGATTGCCTATCTATAGAAAGCCCTCATTAACTCATCTTTCGTCTCCTCCATCCTCCTATGCCTTTATTTCTTTACCTCTTTCCTCTGTGTCCTGTTGAATGAAATGCTTGTCTACAAATGTTTTCTCAGAAAACCTCTAGTCTTCTTTTAAGCTGGTGAGAATAGGATTCTCTTTTAAGTGGTAAGAATGGAATTTCTCGCTACTTCTACCACAAATCAAAGCTCAAGTGAATCACTGGACTTTTAGGGTAACTCCATCAGACCTAGTAAACGGGGGAGTTGCTCACCTCCTCTCATTTTCTCAAATTAGATCCTCACTGCTGACAACCAACATTCTCCACTGATCATAGTATTAATATTTCTTATCTAGGGAACATTGTTGTTGTTCTTAAGTCTCAGTCTTTCCTGGTTGGTGCTATTTAAAGAAATTTTCTTCTTTCAGTTGAATTGGAAATAAAACTAGTGGAAAATCACATACACGTGGAGCAGTACCTACTAAACTATATTAAAAATAAAGTTGCCTTGGGCATATGAATGAAAGATCAGAGGCATTATGACATCAAAGAAAGCTTGGCTATGGCACCAAACCATGCCAATTGAGCAAACACAAGCAAATTATACAATGGCCGAATGTGTCTGAAAGGAAAGGTACACATACCCACGAACCACCCGTCATCACATTTTTCCATCACATCAATGACATCACTTTCTCTGAGCTCCAGCTCATCTTCGTTCCTAGGCGTATAGTTATACAGAGCCTGAAACCTTAAACAGGAGAAACGGATGCGTTTAAAAAAAAATCTTTACACCTTTGTGAAACTATACAAGACAGTACAATATTCATCTTACTTTTACCATTTCTATTGTTATTAACATTTTAAATTAGGCAATGTAAGTCTCTGGTGAGCATGTAAAGTAAATAGACATATTTAGACTTTCACAGGTATTAGACCACTCTAACAGCATTTCAAAACTACCATGAGGAGTAGTCATGGAAGACTGTAACATCCATGAGTTGGATTAAAACACTTTAACTTTTATTAATCAGACTCGAATTTCAATTGCCCAGTCATAAATATCATTCAGACATTAAATAACAGGACAGAATATAAAAGAAGTGATAAGTGCATTATTCAGCTATTTAAAAACAAGGAGGAATTATAGTTTTAGCTAGTCATAATCAGAAGCAAAGAATTGAGGCTTGCAAGTTGGATTTTCAAATGATTCTAAATTGAGATGTACAAAATGTCTCAGATACATGTCTTCTAAACCACTATATGGGAATTGCTATAAAAGAGAAGGTTATTTTTTCACCAAGAGGAATTCTTTAAAGCAGTTTAGTTTCATAGTTTGAATCAGTGTTTTCTGAAGATTTGGAATTTGAAAATCTGATGTAATTCACCTATGAAATCAAATGGATGGATTCTATGCTCAGTTATCACTGAGACAATTTCAAACAGTAGATTATGGACACAGGTTCCTTTTTAAAATGGGTCCTGGAGAAAATGTGTTTAATGTAAAAACTCTCTCTAGAAATAATTTTATATAAAAAAGAATTACTGATAGAATGCTGCCACTTTCCTTTTTCTGTCTGAATTCTTTGAGAGCACATATTTTATTGACATTGATCAGTCACGAATTCAGGCGTTGAATTTGTGGTAATAAAAGAACATGTATTCTAATGTGTGTTAACATGAACTGGCATTTTGGAAAGCGAAGACACACATTCTAGCAGCTGAGGAGGTCAGGAAGTGTTTGATACGCAATTAATATGAAAACTTCATATTACGACTAAAATGTTACCAGTACTGTGAGGGAGATTTTAAAAAATCAGTGAATTTGTTTCTGCTGCCTTTCATAACAGTTTTGTAATTCTGCCCATGTAAGAAAGTGCGAATCACATTTAAAGTCACTTTAGATTTTTTAAAGCCAATTTTAAAAGATTGATAATATTGAATACTGCTCAGGAACAAGAATGATTTATTTCTAATTACTTCAGTCAACAGATCATATTTTGGCAGAACAAAACTATTCTATCACTTGAACTCAAACATCATGTCATAAATCAGGGACACAGTTCTATTCGGCTTCCCTTGGCATCCGTGAACTTTTTCACACTGGAGGACCTGGATAAAGTTGGCTTTGTGGGGTTGGGGGGTGTCTGAGAAAGAGCTAGTAATATGTGGTGCCTAACACCCTCTCCTAGAAAACATTATTCTCCCTGGCCTGGTACGAAAGCCTGAAATTCCAACATTAGAGATTTCTTCCCATTAATATTTTGTCCTCCTAGTAAACCTTTTCAGCCACTTGTACTCTTTTGAGATTGGGCTTCTCAGGTCTTTTGTTGAGAAAGGATTCTGACTGTGGGGAAAGGCAGAGACAGGTAGCCAGAATCCCAGAGCAGTGGTGAAAAAGACAGGGAAGCATTGAATGCCAACATTAGTTAATCTGGATGTTTGCACGGGGCCAGCCCTGCTTGGAGTAGTCCAATTATTTTGCTGTTTGCTTCAAGAAATTGATTTCAATCAATTTCAAGAATTTGATTTCATCAAGATTTGATGGTATCTTTGGTATCTCCATGGAGAAAGTTGATGTCACCATCATTCCTTTTCCAACGTCACGTTTGAGGGAGCGAGTCATCGCTGGGCTGCTAATTCAATGGGCATGCACTGCATCTCTCACTTTGGGAAACACTGATTCTCTGATCCAGTTTTTACGGCTTCTGCCTCCACCCGGCACATCCCTAACCACTTACAGAGACAGGCCTATATAAGGCCACAAACCCCAGCTGCTTGAAGAATCTCAAGGTCCCAAGAGCTAAAAACCCCAAATTGGCACGAACTTCTACTTCACTTTGGTATGACAAAAGCCAGTGTGCTTGTCAAAAGTTACTTACCATTCTGGTTTAATTAGACCAGAAAAAAAAAAAGGGAGTTTCTTGGAAACATAAACAAACTTTCCGGAAATCCTCCTGCCTCTGTTGGCTCTCAAAATTAGCGTTGCATGACAGGAAATGCAGTTGGATTACAATTAAAAATGCTGTTTTGAAAGATGTGTTGGTGAGATGAATGATGGTGGTGGGGTCAGGATGCCTCCCAAAGAAATTTGTCGTTTAAATAGGAAAGGCTCAGCCAAACGGGAAGCTCTCTCTGTAACTTGCAACTTTCTCTGGAACATATTTTACCGTAATTCTGAATGGCAGAGACATTATAACATTATGTTTTTATTTTCACTCAAAATCTACTTTTTTAAATGAAAGAGATTAAGTGACACCCTCTAATCCCCCGAATTGGGGTTGTAATCAAATAGAAATTTAATAAAGAATGTTTTATAATGTCCAAAGCAAGATGTTGAAAATGTGCCTTCTGCCACCTGTGAGCTCTGTGGCTTCATAAACACTCAAGTGACCACGATTGGAGGTGTTAACTCCATATTCCATGAAACAGTGTAATATAACATACCTATTAACTCAGAAACTCCTTACAAGCTGCTTAATATAATGTGTTGGTAATGCAATAAACCTAAACATCCCTGGAATTTATTTCTTGTGATATGATCCTATCATTGCTTGCATAAATAAGAAAACAAATCAAAACTTTAGAATTACAAGTCATATCTAAAGTTTTTCAAATTAAAGGAAATTTTAAATGATTCTTACTTCCGACCTGCTCATTTCATGATACAGGTTTTTCCTTAACAAGAACACCTTTCCGGCTGTACTCAGTGAGAGCCAGTCTCAGGTGGGAGCTGGTTTCTGAAGAGCATGCTTTTAGCTAAGTGCCAGGGCTATGAGGAGTGAGGAGGGAGACGAGGGTGATGAAGTCACCAGGCCACAGGCCAGGCCCTCCTGGCTGCTGTGTTCCAGGTGAACAGAGATTGGGTGGCTCACTGCGTGCGCTCAGGTATGCCTGACATGATTTAGTTCTATAAATGCTCCTTCCCAGGGGTCTAGCACCTGACTCACAGAAATAGGCAGGAGCCAATAGGAAAGAGATAACCTCTGAACACCTCTCATGGGCAAAACAGAGCAGAAAAAGACACACCAAAAAAGAGAATCTTAAAGACAATATGTGACATCTTCAAGTTGATTTGACTTACGTATCAGAAAGGAGAGGGAATCTGAAAGTGTGAAGAGGCATTTAACTGAATGACAGTGACTGTTTTAATACTGCCATTTTCAAAGAGCCTTCTAAGAACGTAACTTTGGAATTATGTCACTAACTTATCACTTTAGGTCTACTTTTACATTCTCCTGGTCTCCAAATACATATAAAAACAGTGTTGGAACATTTTTTGTGTCTTTGAAGCTGTAGTTACTAGAATCTACACGATGAGTAGAACAGAGGGAGACAGATTCATAAATCTGAGGACTCAATGCAGGTTTGGAAGGTTTTTCTAGTGCATAAATTACAGTCTTTGCCACAAAATCATGGGTGTCTTTTTAAAATTAGCTTCTGCTCTCCGTTATGAAAAGTGGAGACTATTGCAATTTCTCTTCATCTAGGAGGTCTCGTGTTAGTTACTTTGATTTCTTTCACATGCAAAGCTGTACCATCCTCTCTTTTGGTATGTCAGTTGTCCATTTTGTGGGTTCAGGTTAGTGTTGAATTTAGAAGACAAGAAGAATACTTACGGTTCCCCCCCAACTTGAATGTTTTCATGAGTAAACACAGGACGCTGTGGCTGAAATGAAATGATTTTCAATGTAATCAATGTTTAAACTGGTACTAATTAAAAGATAATTTGGATAATGGCATGGTACTTTTCTTGACATTTAATATTTCCTGTTGTAAAAAACCAAGAGGAAGAAAGAAAACCAAAAAAAGGGTTTCTGCAGGATTAATAATTAAAATATTTTGAAGGGTGCTTTGAATTAAATCAAAATAACCAAGGTTCAAATGTTTTGAACACATCTACAATCTAGCCAGCTCAAGCTTTAAGGAAAAGAGTTTAGTCCCATTGATTTTTCAAAGGCCAGGAATATGGCAAGAACATAGACACCAAACCACCAGAATGGGAAGTCTGGACACCTTCATACAAACTTATTCTTCAGTGATTTCTCAAACAAGCAGAAAATAAACCACATTTAGTCTAACAGCAAAGTATCCACATTCATTCCAATATACTTTCCCTTCACAGACAACATTTTCACATACAACACAGATGAGAATATCAATAGGCAGACATACCATGCTACATTTGAATTAACATTCTCTGTTTTCAATGTAGAGAAAACACATGCATATTTAAAAAGTGAAAACAGAGAACTTTAAATAGAATTTAACAAACAATGTCCAGGTAACATGTAACATTTTACCTTAGAAGAGAAATATTGGTAGAAATTCCCAGTGCACTGAACTCTCAAAAGAGTTTCCTTTCTTTTTAAACTAAGCATCAAGACCAGTATCTGTAATAGATACTTATAATATTGGAAATGACCAGCCTTAGCATCCCATACATCCACATAAATATTGCAGTGAATGAAAGTTAACACATTTGCTGAATATGTAAACTCAGTGTAGTTTATACTGACTACCTAAATGTTACCTCTTAGGGGAAAAAAAGCATTTCAATTCATTCACAACACATTTCAAAAGCATTCTCTTCTAAATGATGGCTATATGGTGAAATGAGATAAATCAGTTTGTGGGGCAATTATAAAAGTGACTCTTGGATGATAACTGAATTAGTTATTAGATGTCTTTAGATCTCAGGGCCCATTTCTGGATCTCAGAGTTATGAGCAGATTACTAACAGGCTGGGAACTTCCCCCACTGCAAATTGTCCATACAAAACCCACTGGTCCAAGATTGGATGGGGAGCTCTGGAGTTCCCTTCAATCTCTAAGTCCACAATCTGCTCCATTCCTAAATTCTTTATTTACTCCTCTCAAGCTGTCTATCTAGAATAAGAAGACTAGATATTTATGGTACTAAAACTTTAAACTTTGAATCTCCTTGATGAAGTGCTTATTAACAGTATTCTTAGAAATTCCACTCAACAATCTGTCCATGGAATACATAAATTTAAGACTAAAGAGTGGATAAAAATTATTGGACAGGTATGACTTAAGAGTGTATAATACTTTATGCTTATTAATCAATGTAAGATTACTAACAGTGTATCTATTATTAAAAATATAAAATATACTATTTTAAGAATAATTAAGACTAAACCGTTTTCCAGCAATTTTTAAGGTCATTTAATTCAACATATTATTAAATCAATTTAAATATATAAAAAAAGGTAAATATAAGTCATCCATAAGCCTATATTCTATTATATTTCTTCAAGTTCTCATCCAATCATATATATGTAACTTTCATGCAGAATAAGATTTGTATATATCAATTGCTATTAATATTTTGTAATAATTTTCCAGTTTTCTTTTCTCAGTCTTTTTCATTTTAAATCATTGCAGAATAATAGTCCTTCACATATGTGTATATATGTTTTTTAGTTCTCTTACCCATTTCTCTCTCTTTTTTTTTTTTGAAGTTAAGATTGGTGTAGCCTTTTTTTAGGAGTATAAATAACAATGCTATAAATATTTTTATACAAAGAGCTATTTTCTTCTTTTGAATTAGTCCTTAGAACACATTTCCAGGAGTAAAATTTCTGGCCAAAGAGTATACATTTAAGTTACATGATATTGAAAGTGCTTGTGTTAGTCACTCAAAAATACTATATATACAAATCTAACTTAAAAAAAATCTAAAATTTTTTATTTTATTTTTAATTTCAAATCACATACCAAGATGGCTACTGTTCTCTCACAAAAACAATCATAGCACCATTAACAGTGTGTAATAAAGTTATAAATGAGAAAATATTATTTGTTCTTAAGAGACAATGTTTTGTAAAATTAATTTCATTATGCTCTAAAATTGACGAGCATATTTCCACCTACTTAAACCATTCTAATATTTTTAAGTTGAGTAAAAGTTTTATTTTCACATGGTGGCATTAGACCAATAACTAACTAGTTGATCTAATTTCATTGCTCCCTTACGTTAAAATGTGAATACAACTTTAAAAACCAGATTGTTCATTAATATAGAACAATCTACTTTTAAACCCCTATAGCACCTTTTAGGTATTGTCATTACAGTTCAACTAGTTTAATTCCTTCAATTCAACTCATCTCATTGATCATTTAAATGAACCATCCCTTTGACAATTATGAAAACTGGGCTATCACTAGAGTACCACCAGAGCATATGGCTCCCTTAATTCCGCTGGCCTTTACGTCTCCAGAACTTGTGTTCCTGGGTGTGCCAGCCAGTAATGTCCTCACTTGTACCAATCTTTCCCAATATGTCTTTTCTCTTCCTTCATATCCTTTAAAAGGACCTCTCTGCCACTCCTTTTTTTTGTTTTGGTGAGGAAGATCAGCCCTGTGTCAACATCTGTCAGTGCTCATTTTTTTTGGCTGAGGAAGACTGGCCCTGGGCCAACATCTGTGCCCGTCTTCCTCCACCCTATATGGGACGCCACCACAGCATGGCCTGCCAAGCGGTGCGTCGGTGCGCACCCGGGATCCAAACTGGCGAACCCCGGGCTGCCGTAGCCGACCGCGTGCACTCAACTGCTTGCGCCACTGGGTCGGCCTCCCCTACTCCCTTTTTTAATCACCAATTTTCTATGCTATTCATATACTCAGGCCAGAATTTATCACAGCTTTTATTAGAAGTTGTGTATTTATTACAATGGTGAGTTTTAGAACTTTCGTAAGATTACTTTTAACAGGAATCATCCATGTCAATGTGGATAACTAGGAACCAGTTTTGAGGAAAGATGACCAGTTATAGTATTTGAATTAATTTATTTTAAAAGTATTTGGCCAATAGAGTAAGCAGCATTAATAGTTATTTATGAAGGTACAATTGTATCTTTCTGGTGTTGGCACTGACTATATAACCTTGGATATGTACCTCAGGCTTCCTTATCTCTAACATCAAGGAGTTGGACAAGATGAAGATTAAGATCTTGTCCCCTTCAGGGAATCCATAAAGGACTCCACATTTCCACAAATACATTTCCTCTCCTATGTGTAGGTGCCATCATCAACCTTACACATTCGGTTGTCAAAGAGCTGTGACAATTGACATTTATCGGTTAATTCTCAGGTGTCTCAGTCATGTAAAAACAACAATAGTGATAATTCAATTTCATTTTGCAGATCAGTAAACCAAAACTCAAAGATAATTTCTTAATATCACAAATAGGTAAAAGGAAGAAACAGAATTATAATTTGACTTGCACTCTTTATTGCATAGAAGGTTTCTATGATGGAACAGATGGCCTAAGTTGGTTAAAGTCAGCATCTTTCTTTTGTCCTTTAGGCTAGTATTTATGTTCTCTGTGGATACTCAAGCCAATTATCTTAGGAGACTATCTTTTGCCTTTTCCACCCTGGTGTTCTAACTGTACCGGTACAAACCTTGAGAAAACCATCTGTACCGTATCTGCACTCTATTGCCACCTAATGGTGAGCAGCTGCAGCAACACACAGAAAGTTGTTTATGCCTTGGGTCAGTTCTCACCAAGTTCCTTCAGCCTGGATTCATTTTGAAAGGATGTTTTAAAGACCACAGAGCGATGTGGAATAGATATTCATCTGTTTTTCTGACCATGTTTTTCCCTTCCCACGTTTTAAATTCTTGAGAGAGGATCTCTCTTCAGCCACCAGTATTTTTGGTCTGTGTTCATTCTATTTTAACTATCTGCTCAGGCATTTCTATTACTCATAACTTCTTAGCAGTTTTGCGATGAATATAGAACAATATACATTTGTGACTTTCAGAGAGCCTCACATGACTGTGAGCTTAAGAAGATGGTTTTCAAGTTAACACATTGCAGACACTGTGCTGGAAATTTTGAGTGAGACTTATATCGTGCTTGTATTTCCTTGATGAGTCTTAAGAGGACAATAAAAATTAGAAAATCCAATGAAGCAGCACACTATTTTCATGAAATCTTAAATATTTAACTTTTTCCTTGGCAACGTAACCATCATTTCTTTTTCTTTTTTAGTGTATTTTTTAATGTTGTCAAAAGTGGATACAAATGAGTCAGGTTTTAAACACACGCTAATTTTCAAAGCCAGAACCAAAGCCCAAACCACTGATCATAAAGGAAACTGGTTTGAAATATCCTGGAATCTCTGGTATCAGTAAAATATATACTTCCCTATCTTAGATGGTATCGAAAACCCATCTATTTATCTGTGCTTCTGCAGAGGCATCTCTGGAGGATTAGCTATGTCTAGTATTAGGTAATTCTTAAATAAAGAGTGACTGTGACTTTAAATGCTAATATGGAAAAATCTTTAAAAGAATTATAAGCAGTTCTAGAGTTCTTAAATCATTTTTTTCCCAGAAAATTTTAGTTGTAGTACTTGCCAACCAGAATTAGAAAAAATTCTCCTAATAATAGAACCATGTTTATATTTATAGGATTATTTTTCCTTCTTAAATTATGAAGGTAAAACACAACTTTGCATAAATCTAAAGAACATAGACTATTTATGTTCCACACAAACACATATAACATACAAACATGTAAAGTAAAAATCTGGCAAAGAAAAAAACTTAAGGTGACCCGGAGCATACCATCTTATTGACCCACGGGAAATTTGTGGATGGGCCACATTAATTGAGGAAAAAGCTTTCTTTTTGGTTTTGGCTCTGGAAGGCTCTTCAGTGGAGTCTAAGACTGTCTTCAAATCAACATTCCTCTCTCTCTATGGCAACATAAATCTGTGCCTCAAAAACAAAACGCGGTCTTCTCAAGCAAAGCAAAAAGCACAAAAATGGCATCAATACAGAGAAGTATCTACATTTTTGAAAAGTGGAAAAGGAAATCTTTACAATCAAGCCTTTAAAAACTTGCAGAACCATAGTTATGTGATAAACCTGGTAAGGTTAAACCAGAGTCCATCAAAATAGAAACGGTGAAAGGAATCCTGACTTATGCAGAGATGAAAATTCCCAAACTCCTGGGCTGCCGTCCTCAGAACTGATGGTACCATTTAGAATCCATTCATTTTAAAGTGCTGCAGATGTTAAAGAACTAAGTAGTTAAAGGGAAAGCAATTTGACTTCAATCAAAGCTGTCAAGGGATTGGGAATACCCAGGGCCCAGAGCAGCAAGGTTGGGTTGAAAAGGGTCACGGAGTGAATGCAACACACATCACCCGAGCAACAGGATGTTTTGAAACAAGGATCATGGATTTTTAAAAAATCCAAATAAACTGAACAACACAGATACCAACATTACTGGAAGTGTGTGAGCTCAGTATATGATTGGCAACAGCTTTGTTCTTTACATTAAAAATAGTGACTGGAAAGTAGCAATTTATAGAGAACATTTGCACAGAAGCATGAGACGGATGGTGAAAACAACATACACTACACCCTTATTTGCATGGTGGGGAATTTGGATTCCACTATGTCTTTCTGGATTTTGGAAAGCTTACACACACAAAAAAGGGAAGCACATTGCTGAAAGACTTAGGATGGGATTTTCATGTTGATCTGACTTCATAGCTTAGCATCAGTTGGTCACTGTCTCTCAAGGGTACCACTATAAGCCCTACTTTACTGGCAAAGCACAGCAACGACAACCAAGGAAGATCTAGCCCCCTGGGGAGGAGAGGTGAGGGTGACCAGGGTGTCAGGCTCAAGGTGGGGTGTTTTGACCCTACCCTGTGGGAACCGCTGAGCCCTCTGACAGGCGAGCCGCAGGATCTCCTAGACATCACTGGGCTACGCGGAGGCTTACCCAAAACAAATATCTTGCTTTTTAAATCAGCCTGGAAAAGCCATAAGAAGTGAGTTAGTTCTTGTCTTCGTTATGCAGCCTTCAGGAGGAGCTTTCTTGTTTTGTTTTTTCCATGCACACACAACATGCCGAACTGCTGAATAATAGCAGAATGGGTGGGGTTCAACAGTCTGCAGACAGCTCTTCCGGCTGCCAATAGTTTTCACACCACAGGCATCAGTAGCTGCTTTAATATGGAACTTACAGGCATAGCAGAGAAAGATTTATAGAGGGAAGTTGGCATAGAGAAGATGCATGAATGCAACCTAGATGGCTAAGAACACATACAAGACGTTATATCTTTAATAGAATGTTCAAGACACCCTCAGATCTGAACAGCTTTCTTTGTGCTTATTTGAATAGAAGCAAGGTAAGATAGAGGGAAACTTCACTCAATATCCATCAAGTTTCATAGAAAGTGCCAATCACTTGTTGGGGGAAGTTTTCTAACAAAACACATAAGAAGAAAATATGGCTTTTCTGGGGAAAATGATGAAATATGATTAAATACTAAATATTGTCCTAACTCCAAGAACCTTGTGACTATTTTGGTATTATTTCAAAGTAAGATTTTTTATATGACAGGGAATAAGTTGACCTTTCTTGTGTGTGAGCATGCCTTATTTTCTTTCCAACAGTGAACAAGATCTAGCAATGTACCGTCAGGTATTTGATTTGGCTTATGACAACTTCGGCAGAACTAAAGGACTTTAAAATAAAAGCATGTCGTTTTCTCAACTCTCATTTAGAAAAATTTTGATAGTGATTAGTAATGATTGACCTCAAATTTCCAGTTTCTGGGGATGAAATGCACCGGGCATTTTTCTTTAAGGATTGTGGCAGAGAATGCTTGATGGCCTCCAGTACCCATTCTCTTCTTTGTCCGTCCTCAGTAATGGAAGCTTGGATGTTAGGTAGGCACATAGCCATTCTGCATAAAGTCCATTTCCCAACCTTTCTTGTATCTAGATATGCTCACGTGGTAAGTTCTGACAGATAGGATATGTGCAAGTTCTGGGAAGTAGCCTTCAAGGGAGAAGGCATAAGCTCCCCTCCTCTTTTCTCCTTTCTGCTGACTGGAATGAGGAAGGGAACTGCTGGAGCTGGTGCAGACACTTTGGACCGTGCAGTGGAAGATTCTCGTTGAGGACGGTGATGTGCCAAAATAAAACGGAATCTCCTGGATTCTCAGATGACTATGGAGCCGTATACCCCATATTTATGCATAAGAGAAATAGACTTGTTTAAGCTGTAATTATTTTGAGTTTTCTGGCACTGCAACTGCCCCAATCTTGACTAATACAGTGGTTCTATAAACATGAAGGATCGTAGAGAAAAAAACATTTGGCTGTTGGAATGATGTGGATAAACAACTGGAAAAACCCTTTGAACATATTAGGAAGAATTAGGGCTTGATTTTATGTTGGAAACTGTGCTCAACAGGATCACTCTCTGATGGGATGGCTTTATGGTGAAGAGACTTCCTTATGGGACCCCAATAACTGAGTTTCTTGGAAGAAACCCAAGAAAGAGTCTTTCTATCTCTTCAAACAGAGCTTCCACTGCAATGTGAGTCCATAAGCCATAAGTTTCTTTTAAAAAATATTCTCTTAGATGGAATTGGAAGCTCAGCTTATAGAAGAGCTGAGAATTATAACAATTTTTATTATGAAAACCATTATTTAAAAACAGATGCTCAAAAGACTAAAGAAAATATTGGATTCTGATTTATATATGAAACTCATATACGTACATTTCAGTCTTCTGCTGTCTATAAAGTGGTGGTAAATTTTACTTTCACGGGAGATTTTTAGATTGCATATGAAAGACTTACATTGTCTCACAAAATACTTAAAAAAATAAAATTGCATTAAATTAACATGGGTTAAGTAAAACAATGGTTGATAGGGTTGAAAAAAGGTTTTAATGATATCATGCATACTATACTATGCCTATTAAAATTTTATTTTCTCTTTGCTTTTAGTGCTAGGTTACTTTCTTTCTTTGTAATAAGCATGACTCCTAACATTCTTCAACTGGAAGAAATAGGAAACCTTAAAGGACTCAACTCAGCACAGTTTGTTACTATGTCAGATGTGAGTTTAAACTATCATAAGGGTCTAAACTTTGTGGTTGATTCAATTTGTATTTATATTTACAAGCACAAATAACTGCAGTCAACTTATATTCTCTCTACGAAGAGAAAAAAAGACTTATAAGGTTTTCAAAAAACTCAGTGGGGGATTAAAAATTAATATTTGCTTTCAAATATGAGATAAAATAGAGAAAAAACAACTTCGTGTTTCCAGATTTAGTTATTTGATGCAGTTACTAAAGTATTCTTATAAAACATCACTACTATGAAGACTTCCATTCTCTCATATCGGCTCTTAACTAGACTTATTCTGGTGAACATTTCAGAACATACACAAATATCAAATCATTACGTTGTACAACTGAAACTAATACAATGCTATATGTCAGTTATATCAATAACCACCCCCCCTGCCAAAAATAAGGAGAGGATAGGATAGAATTAGAGGTTATTTGAAATGATCAAGCCCCCTGATTGTTGACAAGCTACATTAAACCATTCCACACCCATGCATTTCAATACCATTTCCAAAGGCCTGCAAGGGCAGTCTGGTTTTGATATCTAATCTCCCTCTCTAATCAGAAAACTTCTTCAGTCACTTATAATTCTGTCTGGGAGGGTAGTTTTTAGAATTAAATAAGGTGATGTGCATAGAAAGAGCCTAACTCAGTGCCTGCGCCTGGACGCTCCTTTAAAAAGAGAAGCTGCCTTGTGTTTCTTCTGCAGTTGGCCATTTCCTCTCCTCTCCTCTGCTTATAGACAAGAAGAGCTACCATTTGTGCTTAAAAATCTTTTCCTAAGTAACTGTTACGGGCTGAATGTTTGTGTCCCCCAAAATTCATATGCCCCGCGTGGCTGTATTTGGAAATGGGGCTTCTAATGAACTAGCTGGGGTAAAGGAGGTCATTAGAGTGGGGCCTGATCCAATAGGATTAGTATAAAAAGTCGTTATTGTGAATACTGCCATTGTCTCATACCATTCTGCAAACCACTGAAACCTAAAGCACGTATGAGATGAGCTTGGTTCTTGCAGGAGAATAAACCTGTTTAAATCCTGCTTCTGTCCTTGATGCTACACCGGGAGTCCTCTATCTTTCTAATTTAGAGAACTCCCGTTCTAAAGTTCCTTTCCCACTGACTGACTAAGCTTAAAGGCTGAAGAACAAGTAGGGAAAGGCAAGGAATAAATACTTTGGCCTTAAAAAGAAAACCACAGGCATAGAGAGAAAAAAAAAAAGCAAATTCTTAGTCTTAGACATTATCTAAAGTAGTATTGTTATTTTAAAAATTTCCTGCCAGCTAAGATAAAACCACAAAGGGCAAAGAGCAATTAGTCTTTAAAGCATTCCATGTTTTTCAAAAATTCCTTTCATATGTAACATGAATTCACATGGATGGACTATTGTGGAGGATGGATTTGGTGATGGGGACTTGGAAGATTGTGGAAATGGCATTTCTCAGATGTCAGTGCTTCCTGGTACAGAAACTTGATTCTGCCAAGAGCCTTCGTGTTTTCACTTATCTGCAGAGGCTCTCATTTCAAGTTCAAAAGATTGAATGTGAGGATGAGTTATTATTTGAAGTTTATCACCTTTTCTAGAAAGGAAAAGATTTCAGGATCATTCTGATCACAGAAACAAAACTTTTCTGGGATGGATTGATTTCATGCTCTGATTGTCATGAAATCTCTTTCCAAGGCCAGTCATTAATTTTGCTAAAAACTTTTTTAATGATATCCTTAAGGGGCGTTAAATACCAACAACAGAGCTGCTAGCCTGTGAGTCTCAGAGATAGATGCTTTGTTAACTGCTACAAAAGGAGCCTCGTTCCTGCATCTTCATTAATTTACCGCAGTTTTATGGAAGAACAAGGCTCAAGATAGTCAGTGCCAAAAGCCTGCTGATGGGTGGGAATCGTGGGAAGCAATGAGCCCACTAAGAGATGACAGAGGATGACAGGCACAAAGCTGACACCTTTAAATGGGATGGTTCTCCTTATTCTTTTTTTTTTTTGGTGAAGAAGATTGACCCTGAACTAACATCTATTGCCAGCCTTCCTGTTATTGCTTGAGGAAGATTGTCCCTGAGCTAACATCTGTGCCAATCTTCCTCTATTTTGTATGTGGGACGCTGCCACAGCATGGCTTGACAAGTGCTGCGTGATTCCATGCCCAGCATCTGAACCCACGCATGCGAACTTAACCACTACAACACCGGGCTGGCCCCTCTCCAAACTCTTATATAAATTTTAGTTGGTTTTTCTCCTCAATCTGGCTATGGCTGCTATGTGACTCCATCTTTTAAATTTTTGGATAGAGCCAACGTTAATGATGTTAAAAGTTAGCAACCAACAATTTACATGGCTTTTTAGATCTTGTAAGATGGCACAATCTAAAACACAAACATTTGATTCATTAAGTTCATTTAAAGACATGCAACAAACCACACTCAAGATGCAGTTACCTTTAATTTTGGTGAATTTATCTCCTGTTGATAAGAGTATTTAGGGAGGAGAGGAGGTGAGTAGGGCTGGGGAGGCTGAGAAAGTGTAGAGGTCAGCTCAGAGTCAGAGGCCAAGGGAGAGTGAAAGGAAGGGGAGGAAAGAAGACAGCTGGGGAAAGGTGTAGACGTTCGATCTCCCGGAGAGAATGAAGGTGGCTTAAATATTGAGGAAAGACAAGAGGCGATTATGCTTGTGTCCAGAATGAGGTTACACAGTCTTTAGAGAATATCCCCCAAACTTAAGTTACCAAATACTCTGGGAAGTGACATTTATGACAAATTCTTGCTTTTAAAGCACTAACTTTTTCTTTTGAACTTGATTCAAAATTCCCAATGGGTATGATCAGTTTAATTTTCCTGATGTGGGTGGCTGGAGATAAGAACACCATATTCTACAATTTTATAACATATTTATATGATGGCTCCTTCTAAACATGAAAGAAAAAAGTATCTAAAGCCCTGGATGACTCTTTGTAACTTGCTTGTAAAGTAGATCACAATTTACAAGTAGTCAGTTGGTTAAAAAGCTAGGGAAGTTATAAGCTCTATGTGTGTGTGCCTGTGCACACGTGTGTGTATGCATGTGAGTGCATGCAGGGTGGGAAGTGGCTGTGAAACTCAGCCCTGAACGCCATGCCTGGGATACCACCTGCAACAGGTTCCTGGGAACCAAGCCACATAGCTAATCACGTCTTCCAATTGATTAAGTTGAAGAGAAAATTAGTTATTTAAGTAATTGACTTAGAAACATGTTTGACTTGTTGCAATAAATGATCCCTATTATTAAGTAGTGTGTTTATTTTATACAAATGTAGGCATGACTGCGTTCTTTGTTCAGGAGAATTTTCTCTCCTGGTTGAGGAACAGCCAAGCTGCAGGATTTTGTGAGCGTCCAGGGGCCTCGTGGGCACTGACTATCACATAAGCCCAAGAAGACCCTGTATAGGCGGGGTGCCTCTACATTTGTTATTGGTAAGATCTTAATAGGAAACTATGGGGTTTTAAAAATGATTTTCAATTTTTAAGATTTTTAAATAGAAGATCCATGGGGGAAAGGGACTTGCATAGTGGCATAACATGATCATTCTTTTTGTTTCATAATATCAGTATTTGCCAGTAAGCATACTTGCTTTTTAATTCACAGGTTGCATATTGGAGAGATCAAGGTTTTTTTTTTTTTTTGGTGAGGAAGATTGGATCTGAGCTAATATCTGTACCCATCTTCCTCTATTTTGTATGTGGGACGCCGCCACAGCATGGCTTGATGAGCGGTGTGTATGTCTCTGCCTGGGGTTTGAACCTGTGAACCCCGGGTTGCTGAAGCAGAGTGCTCAAACATAACCACTATGCCACCAGGCCAGCCCAAGTTTTATTTTTAAAGAGAGGTTTACAGGCTAAAGACTCAGGGTTTTTTCCTCCTTTGTTGATTAAAATCACTGTCTCAGTTTCTGTGTTTGTCAGATGAAGATGCAGGATCCAGTTCTTAATTAGTTACCAACTTGAAGAAAATTACCTCTTCAGAAAGAGTTGAAAGGGGACTGGAGTCCTATTTTTCTCTTGTTTTTTTCCTTCTTTTTTTTTTCCAAGCTGCCACTACATCAAAGATATGGTGTATAGTTTTCACATCCTGGAATTGGACTAATCTCTCTGCAATAATTTCCTCATCTCTAAAGTGGGGATAACAACAAAATCCATCTTACTGAGTTTTGAAAAGTCAAGTTGTAGAATTCTTAGAATACTGTCTGACACTCAGGAAGAGTTCAACTATTAGCTATCATTATTACTATTGGAAAATCAGACAGACCATATCAATTACAGAGACTGTTTAAATATGAATTTATAGTTGTAAATAAATAATGGAATTCTATCACATATTTCTATCATCTTATGAAAATTTAGTGTGTTTCCATACACCCCTCCACCCCTGACTTATATAGCACTTGTGTTTCTTATAAGGAAGCTTCTAAGGCAATGTCAAAATTGATGGTTATTAATACGATTAACCGTATTAGCTAATTGTACTAAGACTGATTAGTTCTTCAGGAATTAGGCAAAATTAAAATACCTCATGACTGGTTTTTGCTGCATTGCTGTCTTCCTTAGGGGTCCTAGGATCTGTGGGGGTGGCTACTGGATATTTTAAGCAGTCAGCCTGCCTCCCCTCTTTCTCTTCAATGTGCAGGCTTGGCGTCACCTCTGTGCCATCATGACCACACCACAAGGCATCTGGTTCTTGCGAGTCTGGCCCTCTTCGGATGCCTGACATGACCCCCTCACAGATTTCCTCATCTTCCTCTCCAATGACAGGGAGGGTTTGGGGCAAGGGACCCACACTAGTGTGTGCAGAGGCCACGAACTTATCACCTAGGACTTCAGGTCGTTTTTCAGGGCCTGCCAAGCCCCGTCTCATTTTTGTCAAATCTGCAAACTTGTTTGGAGGCGTCGTTCTGGGGTCCTGAAGTGGCACCGCCTCAGAAAGCTGGACTGCAGCTGAGCTCGCACCGGAGCAGGGGAAAGGGAGCAGAGAGGACGGTGGTTCGGCGGGTACAGATGCTGGAGGCACTGGGAGAAGAACTGAGGGCTCCTCCTGAATCTCAAGGGTGGTCTCCTCTAGGATATTTGGTTTGGCTTGGTCGGCAGATAAGAGTAAAGTACCAAGCTTCTCTAATTCATCCAAGAAGTCGTCCAGAAAAGAAGGTGGTGTTGGGGCCAAAAGGTCTGCCGGCGGACACCTAGCTGTCAGGGACAGTCCCCCCTGGGCGATTCCCTGGAGAGCTCCTTTCCCTGAGCCAGCTGCAGATTTGTGCATGGGAGGAGGGGCTGGTTCACTGGAAGCCAGCTTAGAAATGAGCAGGGATTATGAAGTTAAAGAAAATAAACCAAGAAAATAATAATAACGCATCAAAACACAGAGACAGAGAAATGCTGGAAAGGTATGGTAGTGAATATGAAAAATATTTTACGCTGTGGTCTAGATTTGAAGATATTTTGCTGAATTTAAATACATAAAATCATTAGCATGTTAATTAGAAAGTTATCTGAAAAATGAAACTCTACTAGTATTTGGAAGGGGTCTTAAACGTCAAACAAGATAAAGCTGTCGTAGAGATTATAAGGACAGATAGCAAAACCTTAAGAGATTTAATTTAATGGACTACCTCTTTTAAACTAGGTCTCAAGATACTGATTTAGTAGCATAAATGACTCTGAAATAATGTTAATGTAGAATCAAAACCAAGAATTAAGCTGTTTTTATTTCCTGAATTTGTTTAGTGTTCTTTCTTCCCGTAGAAAATCTTTTGAACTTGCATAATTTTCTCACTTACATTTGCAAGGTGGTTATAACAGATGGCATAAAATATTTTTACACCATTATACATGAACACATTTCTAAACAAATAAGTTCTGAAAGATATTTTTCAAGAACAGAAACCCATGATCAGAAGGAAACAACTTACATTAACTACTACTTCAAAGTTAAAAAAAACCAAAGTAAAGGTTTACCTAGAAAGGGAGCATATGATGTGAATGGGAGTAATATGAGTGAATGGGACTCTGCCAGGAGTCCCGTGCTCTCAAAAGCTTGACATTTTATGTAAACCTGTGGAGGTATAATTTATGAAACAATCTCCTGAAGTAAAAATACACTTCTGTATATCTTAATCTTATTGCTATCTTTTGGATATATTGAACAAAACAGAATTTTTATGTAAATTCATTAAAAGTAGTTCTAGAAGTGCTGCCTAGGAACATTCTAATACATTTAACTATTGTTGCTGTATTAGAAAGAAGGCAACATGTTGTATATATGAAGGCCTTGAGAGGGCTGGTGGATCACATAGTACTTTAGTTCTCTCCAGGTAGATGATTTTGGTTTGGAAAGAAACAATCTTCAAGAAAGATTTTGGAGATGCACTTTCTAGTAGATTGTGTAGGATGAGCTATCACTCACGCGCTCAGTGCCCGTGGTCCTCGGGCCTGAGTACGTATCAGCGCACAGTACATTCTTCACTTAACTTTTGACTTCTGTGTCCTATAATAGGATTGGGGCCTTAATAGGATTTATCTAGCTGTTTTTTCAAAAAAGGAAATATGAGGTCACGTCCCCATGGGGTGGAATAATGAGACAAAAAAAGTGTCACAAAACTCATGGGAGCATCCTAACAGAAGATTCAGGACTAAAGGCTGCTTAGCACCTGAAATGAAGTGATAGCATTCATGTGGTTTGTTACTGCATAGATAGACACTCCTAGCAAGTCCTACATCTGTTCAATTTTTATTAAGATAGAAATTACCTAAGTCTCATTTGATAGCCTAGAGAAGTTCCCTTATGGGCCGGAGTTCTATTTTATGCTCTATGTTATGCAACACTGTAATAAATTTTGAAAGTCTGTGAAATATATAATAATTCAAGATTATTCCTCTCCAGCTTCACTTTCTCTTATGGACAGAAATATTATGTGGATGAGAAAGAAAGATCTTTAAATTCCATTATCATCATTACTACCCCATCACTATTAGGCCTGCTGCTCCTCAAGTGCCATTATCACCACAGGCACTAATTTACATGCTGACAGGTTCAAAGTGCTTAGCTTTGCAACGGACTTGTTTCTACCTAAAGTCAAATTAAGTATCTTGGGATACCTTTATCACAAAAATATACCTATAACACAAAAATCATACAATCATCTTGTCTTCCAAAAGCATTGGAAGTGGATTCTACTGTACTAAAAGCAGAAATATCAGAAATAATATCAAATTACATTTGAGTCTCCCCTAAAATAAAGATAGTATGTCAAGAAATGTGATTTGAGTGTGTCAGAGTGATTTATAAACCATTTAATAAGTTCCTTCCTTTATTTTCAAATGTCAGTCAGAAAATAGGATATATAACATTTATATATTTTGGATGTCATCCTTTAGAAGTACATTATAGTTCATTTTCTGAAAATGATTGAGTTCACCACTACTGAGAAGTTTCCTTCGTTAAGCTAATGCCATCTTGGCATGGATTATCAGTTGAGGTGAAAGCATTAAGTTTTTTTTTCAAATTATGGACATAAGCTTTTCAACACAATTTTTTTTACCCAGCAGTGAGAATAAAACACTAATTAATTATTAGCGAAATTTGTACATTTCTCTATTTATAAAACGTAAAATACTGTATTCTAAGAAAAAAACTTAGGAAACTGAAAATACATTCAAATCATATTCAGAACAAAGATTAAAATATTATGATCTAAGATATTATATTGCCATTGTTAATTAGGAGATTATGGAAGAATTTCTTAAATGTTAAATAAACTTTTGTAGGTACATGCTTATTCCTTGTTTTAAAGTTTTATTTGAAGGTACAGTCACTTTGAAATTTATCTGGTAAGTTCTTTTAAGATGACTGAATGGTGGATAAGACAAATATATGGATGAAGATTCTTTTCTTTTTGTCAGTAGTAGGAACTACTGAAGGAAGGATGTTGATCTCTAAATGCTAAGCTCTCGTAGTGAAGTAAATATGCTAAAGAAGATTCTGGAAAACTTTATGATCAGCCAAACAAAACTGGATGGTACCAAACTGTTCCATTATCCAATGATAAAGGATTGAGAGTAACTATCCTCCCACTGAAACCCAGTCTTCAAAGTGGAGTAGAAGAAATATAATGCCTAGCCTTAGCCCTTTCAAAAGGAAATGCTTCTCTTAAGATAGTAGATTGTTAGATCATTTACTTATGTAAAATCCTTCTAAGACTTCATTTTCAAGGAGTAGTTTAGATCACTGGGGATGCTATCTTGAAATGATCTTGCAGGGGAACGTGAAATGACTTCACATTTTAATAATGTCTGATATGTTGATGTTATTTTGCTAGCTCTAGCAAATGGTTTATTTTTATTTCATGGTTTATTTTTCCATGTCCCAGCCCTGATCTCGTTTAAAATAATTAATAAATTATGCAACTTAATACATTTTTTTAAATGTTTGGAAGTACTTACAATATTTTGGAAGTAATTCCTTAGTAATTTAAAGTTTTATACTTGGAAGTTAATGAAAAGGAGAAAGAAATCCCTAAATACCATCATAAAAGAATGCAATATATTATAATGCAACAGAAAATTAAGAAGAAATTCACACTGTGAATAAAAAAAGTGGGAGAATTAATCTTTTCTAATTACCCAGTTCAGGAAGCAAAGTCCCTTTTAGATTATGTATTGAGAAAGATAATTATCTTTAGCTACTACTCAAGTGAGACAGTAGAACTGGCACAAAATTGTCCTAAAACTAATACAATACACTTGAGGACTTCTAATAACCTATGACATTTTCATTCAAACTAATAAACTGACTTACAGACTTCAATTAAAAATTTTACTCTATTTCTCTTTCTATATTAAAAACCCCAAGACTTTTATAGAATTTTGTCAACCTATTATCATGTGTTGTTGAAACAAACCATTTTGGGATCTATCTATTTATCTACATATAGATGCATATATATATATATATATACACACACACATATATATACAGTCATGTGCTGCATAATGACGTTTTGGTCAACAACAGTCTCATAAGATGAGTACAATATAGCCTAGGTGTGTAGCAGGCTATACCATCTAGGTTTGTGTAAGTATTCTCTATGATGTTCACACAACGACAAAATTGCATAAAGATGCATTTCTCAGAACATGTCACCATTGTTAAGCAACACATGTCTATATATAACCCACATAAAATATATATATATTAAATAAAATCAATTTTCAGAAAAAAATTGAGTTTCAGAAAGCAGATATGTATACATATATACACAGATATATATCATATAGGATTTTATGATAATAATGTTTTCTCTTTCACTATTTTAACTTCAAAATGAAATTATCAAAATCGAGCATTAAACCTTTAGCCAGCACCTATTTAAGAAAAATTAAATTGTATCGATTTGACATGGCACTCACACACTTAGAAACATAACATGTAAATCTTCTGCTTTGCAATAGATGTGATGTTTTAGTCTAATGCCCTAAAATCATGTATTGATTACCTTACTCCAAGCTCCCAAATATTATATTAATAAGCTAGAATGTCTTCTTACCTTATTTGAACTTAAGCTGTGGATTCTGTCACTAGAATAGCTGTGGGGTATTGGAAGGTCAGGGTAATCCTCAGCACCTTTGGTTGTATTCTTCTTGACAACTTCTACATAGGAAACAGGGAAGATGCCTTGTCTGTTGGTTCCTGGAATTTTACCTTCATACCAGTTTTGATCAACTCTTTTAAGAAGAATAACTCTATCTCCCTGTAATGAATATTAGGAAAATGCATTATAAATAGAGATGTGATAAGATAAAAAATATAATGGTCAATGTTTTCTAATAAACGATAGTTTTCCATTTGGGAAAGTTTTATACCTCCAGTTTTTTTTTAGTCAAAAGAATGCAAGTAAAGTCTCAGACTTTACACCCAAATTACAGATTATCAACATAAATGCAATTTAATCATCCATTCATGACATTAGGATCCTCCCTAAGGATGCTTAGTTAATGTGAATGGGCTTAGACATGTTCATACTGGTACCATGTGAAATGACTTGTGTAAGTTATTTCAAAGAGCAGAATAGTTTAACAGGCAACGTCTCAAAGACAGTAGCATCATTCTATCATGGACAGATTCAAGGGAATGACCTCCTGTAGGAAGAGGTTCAGAAAAGTGCACCACAGCTCCCTGTGATGGTGTGTCTGAAGTGGCTGGCAGAAATCAACCTCTAGACGAGATGAAGTTGAAAGGCACACTGAGTTTTTTCTTTAATCTACATGTGCTAAGTAGTAACAAAGAGTGAAGCTAATGGGATGGGGGCAAAGACAGCACCATAGATAATCCATAGCTGTGCCCAGAGGCGACATCCACCTGGCCTGTGTGGGAGATCAAGATTTGGCCATCCTAAAATATATCTCTTTACCTTGATTGTTTTCTCTGAGGGACATTTGACCTCCCCCACTAACTGCCTAAAGAATTTGACATGGTGGCTCCTTCCTGGAACAGATCTTCTATCATGATGGCTATAAAGATAATGTAGGATAGAGGTTACAATAGCAAAGGCACCAAGCCTCTTTTATCAAAAACTCTGTCTCTCCCTGACCACATTATCTATAGATGACCCCGAAAAGAATTGTCCTCCTGCCCTCTGAAGTCCCAGGCCACTACCCACCCCCAACATGCTCCTTGGCTTTAGCTGCAATACTTAAGCAAGCAGCTTAGAGGGACGAGTTGCTCATTTCTGAGTTTCTCCCATGTATACATGTTAATAAACTTGGTATTATTTTCTCCTGCTAACCTGTCTTGTTAATTATTTGGCCAGCCGTAAGAACCTTAAGGGAAAGGGCAGAGGGGGATTCTCCCTCTTCCCCCAACACCTGCATCAAGATGGTGTCACACCGGCATCCATCTGATTGGTTGGTAGCCATGCCATAGTAGTCATTAAATATTTTCATAGAACCCCTGGCTTTTGCAGAAATAGAACTTTCTACAAACCACTATTCTTGCTTCCTGCGGTGATCAAGCCAATGCCACAAAACTCAGTTTAAATTTAACTCAAAACCACATGTGGCCCAGAAATAAATAGGCAAGATGTGGTTAAACAGCAAAAACTCTGCAGCTGCCTCCAGCAGGTGATCCCGAAGTTTGGGCAGCTGCACCTGATAGGGCCATGGGGGTGACACACAGCCAAAACTTCAGTACAGAAGGGAGGCCTTCTGCAGGTGGCACCCCAGGTGAAAGTTCTGTTTCTGCCAAAATGCTGGATGGTTTGTATAGCCTGTCCTACCACTGAGCAGAACATACTGAAGAAAAGTGAATCTTTCTAATTTTAAAATTGCACTGATTTTCACTTATAATACACCACTGTTGCTAGGCTATTGCTATAAATTGCATAATTGCTATAAATTGCATTGGCGGAAGCTTCTCTTTAAAGTATGAAACATAAGCTCATACAGTTCCTATTTTGCTGGGTTGCAGCTTGGAAGGTAGAAGAGAATCAATGTTTGATGCAGAGAATGAGCTGAGGTTCTGCCAGGACAAGAACAGAGGTGTTTTCCTTTATTGCTCCTGGCTAAGGATTTCACCAGTAGGCATGAGAGGTTTCTAGAACTACCCGACATATTACTATCTAGTCTGTTGTGGGCAGACATGCGGTTACCTCAAACAAGGGTATGTGATTGCTTAGCAAACAATAAAAATAGTTCACTTAATCATTCTCAACTGTGTAAAGCAGCAAGTTAAAAAGAGTTCTTTTTGATGTTGTTAAGAAAAGATAGTAGAACTGGATAGGCTGCTAGTGAAATTTGGGTCAGTCATGAGGTCTGGAAAAGTCCCACAAAAGAAACAGCACTGCATAGATGACTCTTCAAAAAGGCTCCCCAGTGAGAAATGTCTTCACTACTTTAGGTTCATTCCCTGATTCCAACATAACAGAAAAGTCAGTATTGGGACATGTCTTTTTAAAAAAATTTGAATAATAAGGCAGCAGAACAACAATACATTTTTTTCCTTTTTTTGCTGAGGAAGATTCTCCCTGAGCTAACATCCACTGCCAATCTTCCTCTTTTTTTTTCGCTTGAGGAAGATTAGCCCTGAGCTAACATCTATGCCAATCTTCCCCCACTTTGTATGTGGGTCGCTGCCACAGCATGGCTGACGAGTGGTGTAAGTCTGCACTTGGGATTCTAACTCTCGAACCTGGGCTGCCGAAGAGGAGCACGCCAAACTTAACCATTAGGCCACAGGGCTGGTCCCAACAATATTTTGAAGTATATTAAAGGGCTTTTCCTAAAAGGCTTCCCTATGTATAACTCCTTGATATTCAGCCTGAGGCTCCCCTTGGAAAGGTTTTGGGGCCTGCCAGGCTAAACCACAGACGAAAAGTCTCTCTGAGAAGCTTTGTGTCCTGCAGGGGACCTCTCCTGGAAGGACACAAGGGGTGGTAGGTAACAGTGACTCAGGGCCTTATGGGGTCCTTTGTAGAAAATGGGGAAAATCAGAAAAATGTCTAAGGAAGAAGATACCGATTTTAGTTTTGAAAATATACAGCCTTTCAAATGCACTGATGAAGAAAACAGCCAGGCTACCTTTCTCAGTGACAGCTCCACATTTGTGTCCGCATTGAAATTGTATTTGGCTATAGCTTCTCCGATTTCTCCAGGCTGGGCGGGGGGAGGTGGTCTCGCAGGCTGCGCTTTTTCAGGAGGGGTGAGTTTCTGTGAAGGAAAACAGTTATTTATTCTTGACCCGTGGTGACTTTGGAAACAACAACCACGTAAGTGGAAACCTCTTCCTAAGGACTCACCTCTACGTATGAGATTGGGAAAATGCCCACTCTCCCGTGATGCTCTCCCTCATACCAATTTTGATCAACTTTCCTGAGGATGTAGACAGTATCTCCTTTCTTAAATGACAGCTCCCTGGAAGAGACATGTTTAAATGCTTTTTTTTTTTCCTTGATGTATAGAAATTATTCTTAAGATCAACATGTTCATTAGATCTGTATTTGGCTGGAAAATATACTTCCAATATTAAAAGTTCTGTCGAGCCCAGTTAGATAAAGATTTCCCTTACAAATTTTTAGAATTCACTTACAAGATTATAACTTTAGAAATGATTTCAGAAAGAACAAGTGTCAACATCACGTCTGATATAAATCACGGGCACATTAATACGAAATTTAAAGGGGGAGACAGGCTGTAAGGATGGATTAATTCTGTACTGATTATTTTTTTGTCCTGAAGCTAGTTAGCTAGTTACTTACTTCTCTCTCTCTTTTTCTGTCTCCTGTTAATATGCTAAAACTTACAATAAGGAAAATACATATCATTTAGCCTTAGCACAGAAGTGCCAACACCAGAAAAACTTTTATTTGTGGATCCTTGAAGCTGGTTGACAGGCATTTAAGTAGAATATCTTGATAAGGAATTTATTTTGTGAAACAGAAAAGATTTCATACTTTTATTTTTCAATGGGGCACAAAGATACACATTTTTTTTCTTTTTTTATATTAAGGTATAATTGACATATAACATTATGTTACTTTCAGGTGTACAACATAATGGTTCAATATTTGTATATATTGTGAAATGATTACCATAATAAGTCTAGTTAACATCCATCACCATACATAGTTATAAGCTTTTTTTTTACTTGTGATGAGGACTTTTAAGATCTACTCTCTTAGCAACTTTCAAATATGCAATGTAATATTATTAACTGTAGTCACAAAGATAAACACATTTTAAGTGCAAAGACATTTCCAAATTGCTTGTTGTCTTCTTTATATATTTTGTTTTTAAAAAATAAAAATATTTTCAAGACACTAACTATGCTTTTCCATTTTGGTTGTTTCTAAGAAGACAGAAGGTAAATCCGAGTATTTAATTTTAAGTTATAAAGATTACTTATTTTGAATAATTCATGCCTAAATTCTCGCCCTCACTGTATCAGTTTTTCATGACTTCATCATCCAGGTAATTGTGTCTGTGTGTTATTTTGCCTCCACAATTATATCTTGTTGGAGGGCACTTATTTCATGCCTTTCCCCAAGAACCCACTTTCTTATACATCTGCCTTCCCCATTCCGGAATCTTCTGCATTGTTTAGTTCAGAATCTTGAGCTGGCTCATTTATTTGTGTGGAATATACAGTAAAGAGAGGTTTATATCAGATGTAGAATATTTCTCATTGATTAAAAGAATTAATTGAAAAAACTGTTGCATATTAAAAGAATTATTACACATTTAGAAGTGCTAAAATCTTCACATTGCAAGTGTGTTAAATTTTCAGTAACCCTAAAGACAAAGAGATTCACAGAGTCTTACATTCAAATATAGTACTTCCCTCTTTTGTGCAAGTGCCTGATATAGAAGACAAAAAACAAAATATTTAATATTTACAGTTTTATTTGTACCAGGTATGTTTTGTTTCTGGAAATGAAACTAGGAAGCTTAGCTTTTTAAAAAAAACGACATGTAAATTAGAGACAACTAGCTATTTTTCTTTTAAATGTGAAAAGAAATCTTTTCTATTTATAAAGGTTTGCATTTAAATTTTTAAAGTGTCTAGATAAAGGACAGTAATCTCACTTAACAGTTTTCAAAATTGTGTCCTTCTCATCTCAGAGCTCGAATTTCTAAGAGTCCCATTTTGATAAGTTTGCTTTCTCCCCCAACCCCACCTTTGAAGAGTGGCCTCTGATAACCTTTGGAAATGGCATTTTATATCTTCTTCCTGTTTAACAATTGAGACATTAAGTTTGATGGTTACGTAGCTGTATTTCTTTCTTTTTTTCTTTTTAGGAAGACTGGCCCTGGGCTAACATCCGTGCCCATCTTCCTCTTCTTTATATGGGATGCCGCAGCAGCATGGCTGATGAGTGGTGCGTTGGTCTGTGCCCAGGATCTGAACCTGCAAACCCCAGGCCACCAAAGCAGAGAGTGCAAACGTAACTGTTACGCCACCGGGCTGGCCCCGTCATTTCTTTTTAATTAAACTTTGTTGTAGTAGGTAAAGATAGCTTTTAAAATTGGTATTTATTTGCAACAGATATGTCCGTCTCTTGTTTATAAGACGTTAGGCACAAAAAGCACTGACATCTAGCTTTTAATTGAAATGACTTAAAAATGTGGCTAGCCAACTAGGAGGATGTGCAACTATGACATACAACTATTTACTGGGGCTTTGGGGCAAAAAAGGAGGAGGATTGGCAATAGAAGTTAGCTCAGGGCCGGTCTTCCTCAGCAAAAAGAGGAGGATTGGCATAGATGTTAGCTCAGGGCTGATCTTCCTCACACAAAAAAAGTGTGGCTAGCAACTTTCAGTGCTGTGTGTGTGAGCCTTTTAAAGCTGCATGAGTCGTCCATAACCTTGATTTTTATGTCAAATAGGTAACCATATTGGGTTTAATGAACACCTGCTCTTTACATCTCCCAAGAACAGAACAAGAATAATGTGATCAAACTGCAGTAAGATAAATTTATGGTATGAGGGAAACATTTTTTTCTTACTAAAATTATGGGATGGCTTCCATGGGTGATTCTTTCATCTATTTCTCTGAAGGCTTATACAATTAGATTTTTTTTTTTTTTGGTGAGGAAGATTGTCCCTGAGCTAACATCTGTGCCAATCTTCCTCTATTTTGTATGTGGGACGCAGCCACATACAAGCATGGCTTGATGGGTGGTGTGTAGGTCTCTGCCAGGGATCCAAACCCTGCGAACCTTGGGCTGCCAAAGTGGAGTACAGACACTTGAACCACTACACCACCAGGTCGGCCCCTACAACTAGATTTTGTTGGGTTAGGAAGACTTTTGTGAAAGGTCAGAGTGCTGCAGACAACCCTTCAGAAAGGCTGTGCCATCTTTAATCCCAGGGGCAGCATGAGGGAGAGCTGACTTCCCAAAACTTTTGCTAACTCCGGGTATTCAAGATAAGGGGTGTGGTCTGAGAGGGAGGGAGGGGCTTGGCCCTCGGAGTAAACAAAATCCAGTGACACAATCAACACCCCGAACACCTTTCCTCTGCATTGCAAGTAATCTTTCTCTCAAAGCTTGTGTTTTATTAAGCCTTCTCAAAAAACATGTGAGTCCTGGGCCAACACCCTTTCTATTTCATATGGCTTATCATTCCTCAGAGTTTCCTACATTGAAGGAAGCTTTTGACTGGTTGTCACAAAGTAGAAATGAAATTTACATGTTTTCTATCATTTTATAAAACCCACATGCATTGTGCAAATTGTCACACCATATCCAAAGAACAATAGTTGGGACCAGAGTATAGTAGAAACAAAGCAGATGTTAGTTAATAATTAAAAAAAAAAGATGTAAGCTTTTCTTCAGGATTTTTTTTTTAACACCAGATTTAAGCCATGTTCAACGTCTTAATTTCTAAACAGCATTTTCTTATTTAGTTCATTCCCTATCTCAGTGGCATTACCAAATTCTGAGTGATTTTATTTTTTATGTCTTATGTTAGAGACAGTTTCTAGAACTATTAATTCATATAAGATGAATTTTTATGAATAAAATATTTTGGTTATTATATACATTTAGTCTGAACAACATAGAGTAATTTAATGCCAATTTACAATGAATTAAATATCTTGAATTCTAATGGGGACCAAGGTTTCTTAACTAAAGTCTGTGCACATGGGCCACAACAGAGCTGAAGACTCCCTCCTAGTTAAGCCTACTCATGTGTTTAGTACTAGCCTTTCTCAACCACATGCCCATCTGAAGAACAAATTCCTAAAGAAAAAAGGTAAAAGAAATATTGCTGCACAGAAGTATGAAAACACCAGCATCAAAAGACCCACAGGAGAGAACTTTGCTCAGAATCTCTAAGCTTTGAGTGTTGAGACTTGGAGATTTTACTATAGGAATCTTTGTACACAGTTCTAGTCTTCAACCCCACAAACTATCCTCGATATAGCTGGATAAGTACATGTTATCAAATTCTCCCAGTTAGTGTTAATTACTCCCTTACACTTTATTTTTACTTCATTCTTGACACGAAAATTCTAGAAACAAAGATTCTTAGTTTCTTTTTGTTTTTCCTATCCTTTTGAACTCATTGTGCTCTATCTAACATATTTAGTGTAATTTAAAACTCAGTGATTCTCAACTAAACTTAAAATGAAAATAAAATTACCCACATCCCAATTAATTCAGAAGGAACCATTTAATTAGAGTGGATTGCTGAATTGGGAATTAGGCCTTGTTTGTAATCTATCTCATTGCAAACTTGTAAAGTTTTACCAAAGTATTTAAAGCCAACTTAAATCATACAATGAATAGTTATCTTACTTACTTAGATGTCTGAGCCTTAAAATCGTAAACAGCTTTTGCAGGCAATTTCTGAAAAGGAAGGTAAACAATTAGCACTAACTTAAAATTTGGATTTTCTGTAAGAAAGCAGTTTCACGTGAATTAAAGAGAAATGTAATCTCAAGGAATGATTAAACATATATAATGTAAATCCTATATGCAACTTGTGAATAAGTCAATTAGTTCTTAATTTAGATATTTAAACTATAACAGAAATATAACAGATGATTTATTTACCATAACTATTGAATATCATATTTCATCTTACGAACTAAGGTAGATGAATGCTGTAATTGGAGAATAAAACGCCTGAAGAGGATTCTATCCTAGGTATAATTTTGACTGTAACCAAGGCTTTTCTTGGGATAATTACAGAAGGTCAGTTGCTCTATGTCCTATGTATTGACACAAGTCTTTCTGAATTGTGATAAAAGGACTGAAAAAAGTCATGAAGGAAATCATCATCCCTTTTCCTAAACACTTATTAACATAGTAGCAAAGAAATATTAGCCCAATTATCACTGGGAGGCTAGTTAGTGGCCCAAAGTCCAGGTTTGATCATCTTGCATTCGCTGGAGGGTTCAGGAATTTGGCACACAGTAAACCAGCTGCTCAGCTTGTAGTCACGGTATGATGTGCTCACCTTCAATCTTTGGCGCCCACAGATCTGCCTGGGGCACCCTGTACCCTACAGCTAGCTACTCCAGCTCTTCCTTCTCCACTTCCCAACAATCCCCTCACTCCACTCTCTTTCCTTGTGATTCTGGTGAACTTTAGGCAACTAGACCCTTCCTGACATATTTGGGGGTCCCACAGGCACTGGATTATATTAGACACCTGTAGACATTCTCCTGCAGGGGCTGCCAGTCCAAGACCAGCTTTCAGTTTCCATCAAACCGTCACGAATGAACCAGAGCTTCAGCCCTGGCTCAGGGCCATGGACAAAGAACCAGCTGGTAGGTGGTTCCTAGGGGCAGTGATTTTCTCCAACAAATGCAGGCCAGCGAAAATTATTTATGTAGAATTTGTATTGATTTGCAACACAGTTGACCTAGGGCTCTCCCCTTTTTACCGGGCCAGAAATTTGTACAGGGGAAATCTCCTTCCTCTATGGGCTGGCCCAGCTCAAGACTCTTTTATACCACACCTGTTAATTCATGGGTGTCAGGTCAGGACTCAGAGAGGCCTCACTACCAAAACTGGACCACAGCTGGGAGAGATCTGCAGGTAGGGTCCGAATGCAAACCACTTCTCCTTCACTCCAGGGAAAACTGTTTCTAGTTTCCCCGTTGTCATTTTTACGTTTTTAATCTGGATTCTTGACTGGTTTGGGACATAACTTTGGCTTGCAAGTGCTTTAGCAAGTATGTTGTTTTAAAAGACTCAAACGCTATTGAACCGACTACCTCTTTTTCTGGCGTTCCTCTTCTTTCCCTCGGTGCACTTCTCCCCAAGTCAGTCGAAGTGGATGAGTAACTTCTAGGGGACTCACGGTCTATTGGAAAGGACAGGGCCAGAGTGAGTACCCACTTAATTAAAAGCAGATTTGTTTAGCCATTTTCCCCTGGTGGCAACTATTTTTCCCCTCAAATTTGGAAAGACGCCACAATGGAATACACGGGTATAAAACTCATAGGTAATTATAAATTCGTGATATGACACGAAAAAAGAGCATTTCAAAAGGAAAAATATCCAAGGATGCAGAAGTATTATAATTGTATACATAAATGTAATTGTTACATTGTTCATATAATTATGCTACAGCACCTGGTGTAGACAATTCATAGTTGTAGGGATTTTTCATCTCAAAGATTTTTTAATTCCTTCTATTTCTATTCTTTTTGCCTCCAATTTATAATTACTGTAGAAGGCCTGTAGAAGATGGAGAATTTGAAAACCGCAACAATTTATAGAAACTGAAACATTTTGTGGAACAAGAATTTAAGAATGTAGTAATGAAAAAGAAAGGGAGAAAAATAAAGAAAGCATGATGATGAGAGAACTATGGTCATGTCCATTCTACCCTCTCTCTCTGTTTTTAAATACTCATTGAGTCTTAAGATGTCATCTTGAGGCTTAAGGCCGAAAAGGCCCTTCTTTATCTATGGCCTTCCCTTGTGCTCAATTACCTTATCAAAAAGAAAATATTTATGCCAATAAATGAAGCAATAAAAATTCTCTAAACAGAAAGTATCATATTGGTTGCCAAATTACTTATGAAATATTGAATTGTTTTTGTTCACCTTAAAATAAAGTATAAATAATTTCATTTCAAAATTATGATTGCAAGTATTTCTTAATAGTATCTTATACTTTATACATTTATATGTGGAAATGTAACTAGAGGTTAAAAGTATTCCAGTAGCCTCTGTTGTAAAATTTTACCAAAATAACTGGGTCAAAATTTATAAATTCTTTCCCTTATCCCTTTAATAAATTTAGTTATATTTAATAACAAGAAGCATGGAAAATAAAGTAAATCCATCTATAAAAGAGTTAAGAATGTTGATCCTTAAAGAAAACATTGTGTAAAGGTTCTGACTACTTTGATTATAAAGAAGAACTGTCTACTTAACAGCAGGTGGGGTATCAGTTACAGGACATACAGGGAGAACTATTTAACTCTCTGTGAGTTGTGAATTCCAAAGTCTTTAGGCTTAAGAAGGTAACATGGCCATAAATATCTCAGGTAAAACTTAACTACTTATTTTCATGAATGCTAGAGGATTTTGTGTATATTTTTCATTCTAACTTAATATATTTTTATGATCATAGGGCCTTCATAATGATCAAAAATTTTAAGTTACTTTTACTAACCCATAGAATATAAACTATTTTTCACTTGGATAAACCCAACTGGAAAGCAAATATTTTATTAAAATAGGAAATACTCTCTAAATGCATTTCAAAGCCCTCTCAAATCATGTTTCAATAATGTACTCTGCACATAAATTGAGAGATGATTATTTAAGGATATTGAAAAACTGGAAAAGGTAGCTAATTTATTTCAAATATTAAATTCCGACATGTCTCAATCAGTGAAAATTTCAAATTGTCGAAATTGATTTTAAAAATTCTAATCTATTGTTTTTGAAGCATGGTGCAGAGTATAAATGGAAGCAAAGATAAATACTAATAATATAAAATTTGTGCAATGACAATTAACAACTGAGCCATATTTATTGTATTAATATGAAATTTGAATTATGTCTCTTTTTTGTCTATAGAGATTATATTCTATACTACAAATTCTGAATTATTAGGAGTTTGAATCCATTTCTGCTACCTTCTCTCTGTGTGACCTTGGTCAAATTTCTTCTCTCTGGGTCTCAATTTCCTCAGTTGTAAAACTGTGCTTATAGAAATACCTGTCAGCCGGGTTTATACCAGTGTATGATATGTAAGATAATGTATGATTTGCAAGTATCATCCATATGTATGATATGATAATGCATGTAAAGCACTTTGCAATGTCTGGTGCATAGAAGACTCTGTTGATGATCCAAGTTTCAGCCTGGAATGTTCATTCCAGCTTCTTAAAATTTCAGTAGTAAACAGATGCACTTTAAGAATTAATGAAAAGAATTGCATAAAAATATCAAAACACCCTATGCTTTTCAGTTATGTAAATCTCAAAAAGCATCTTCTGCATTTGAATTGCTATTTGTCCTTGTGTTGCCATTTCAAGGTGATAATCCATCTACAAAAACAGAGTTGAGAGTCACTTTTAACCTAAATGGTCTAATTCAAATGTCAATATAGGATTGTTTTAGCAGAAATAGAAAATAAATAAGTAATGGAAAGGAAGAGAAAATAAATATACTGAGTGATGGAAATGAAACTTTTATATATACAGCTTAAAGACACATTCACAAAAATTTTATCCCAATTGTGTCCTTTAACTGGAGAAAGTTATTAGCAAATCCTACTTTCTTTTTTTTTTTGTGAGGAAGACCAGCTCTGAGCTAACATCTATTGCCAATCCTCCTCCTTATTTTTCCCCCCCAAAGCCCCAGTAGATAGTTGTGTGTCATAGCTGCACATCCTTCTAGTTGCTGTATGTGGGACGCGGCCTCAGCATGGCCGGAGGAGCGGTGCGTCGGTGCACGCCTGGGATCCGAACCCGGGCCGCCAGTAGTGGAGCGCGCGCACTTAACCGCTAAGCCACGGAGCCGGCCCCCTACTCTCTTTTAATCATTCATCAATTATGTTACATATTTCAGTTTTGCTTCCTGAGTGTTTTGATATAGTATCTTTTGTACAGAACATGAGCAAATTATTTATTGAGTGAATGAAGTTAAATATATATATGAAGTTAATGTAAAAATCAAGGAAAAGGCTATTTGTTAAACTATTGATTTTGATTCATTTTACAGAAAAAAAAGCTAACGCAAAGTTGTCAGTCTCTTAAGGATACTGATATGCAATTATGGTTTCTGTCTTGAAATCTTTTTAATCGCTAAAATGTTTAATTTATTTCAACCTGAGTAACAGTTGTTTCAACGCTAACATTAAGCTACAAAACGGTTTTCCCTTTCGATTCGAACGAGTAAATTTTTGTGAATTGATGATCACTTTAAGCCACACAGCAGGTCCAAATGTCACATGGGCACATGAGAACTATTCAGTAAGACGTTTGAACGACAAGCATTTGCTTCACAACACATAACGATGCCAAGTGGTCTCACAGCTCAGGAATGATGAGATGTAGGAATGGAAAATGGAGGAGCTGGAGGGTGGGTCTGAATCACAAGGTAAAAGAAAGAAAAGTTCATCCACCTTGGAGATGCAGCGCACTCTCATGGTCTTGGTGGTGGTAGTTGTTGTTGGCGGTGTCCCCGTCTTGGAAAGAGGCACTGCGTGGCATTCTCCCACAATCGTTCTGGTACAGTGGACAACGAACAGCACCATCTTGAGGCAGTGGGTGGAAAGGCTGGTGCGTGGGGCTCCTTTTCAGAGCGTTAAGTGACGAATTCCTTTCGGGAATATCTGGCAGCAGTTCACTGATAAGACGGTGCAATATACTGTTGTCTGGCAAACTTCCTCTTCTCTTTTCAGCTTTAATTTGGTCACAAATGTCTTTAAGGGCAGAGTCCAGAGCCTCAAATACAGACGTTTTACATTTCGCCTTTTCAGTCTGTTTTTTGGGAGTTGAACTTTTTTTCCTCCGGAAAGGCACGGGACTGACTAGAAATGCAAGTTTAGAAAGGCCGGGGTCCATTTCTTGTCTTTTGGGCTCTTCGATGTGTTCATGTTTAGCTCTTTCGTGTTTTAGCATTGTGGTAAATCGAGTGTAGGAGGCAGGGCATCTTCCTTTGCAGGAGCTGATGAGGTGCCGGTGATGGTGGTGGTGATGGTGGTGGTGATGGTGGCTGGATCCATAAAAACTTTCAGACGACGTGAAAGAAAAGTGATCGAAATCACTCTCACTGCAAAAGGAGGATCCTTCTACATGAATGTAATCACTGTGGTCAGACACAACTCCGTCTTGGTCACTATCGGAAAACTCCACGTGAGTTCTTGGTTGCTCATCGCTGGTGACCTCAATGTGAATTGGCACCAGGGTTTTAGACTTGTAGCTTTGTTGTACCTGAGAAGGGTGTCGACTTTGATTTTCTTCTTCCAGCAAAGACTCAATGGAGAATCGCCTTTTGGGACACAAACCATTTTGCTGTGATTCCAGGGTTACGGGAGATAACATATCATCTCCTAAATTTGGCATGGATTTGGACTTTTGAATCAGCTTTTCAAATTCAGAGATGCGGGTGGGCACCATGTCTCTGGGCACCTCCTCCGTGGAGGACTGGCTCCACCCATGGAGCAGGCCCTTGCACTGCTGCTCCTTTTCATACTGCATTATCCTCGACTTCACCGAGCAAATCACCTCTGAATTCATCAAATCCTTGCGGTTAATGCGGTGCATTTTCTTGTACATTTTTAGGAACCCTGGGGCATCGTGGGCTGACCTGTGTCGAAGCCTCGATCTGCCATTACCGCGGCCCTCCTGGACATAGGGGGAAGCCCACGTCATGGAGCAAGTCTCCTTGGAGTCCTCTTCACACAACAGAGAGCCCATACTTTCCGACTTGGTTTTCGGGTCAGGGAAGCTATCGCAGTCATCATTTAAGAGATCATCACAACTACGGGATTTGATTTTGGGGGAAACTGTTTCTTCGGTGCTGCTCCAGATCTCTGCATTTTGTCGGGCCATTTGCCAGCCATTCTTGAAAGTAATGGCCCGCTGTGAGTCCCGGGGGACGTCCAAATGCTGTCCGTAAGTGTTACAGTAATCTAACTCATTGGAGGGGAGGCCGTTGAGCCCTGAGTAACTGCAAAGGGATGGACACATTTTGCTATCATCCCCACCTTTTAATCCAGGGCAGCGTGGTGAAAGAGAGACATTTGGAGAAGTTAAAAGGTTCACAAAGAGGAGAGCATGTCAGTTAGTGTCGGACAGCACAGCAAAGAGAGAGCAGTTAGCATGGTTTAATCTAGACATTGATTGTTACACACGTAGCTTCAGTTTTAGAGAGAATAATCTAATTCTAAAGCATGGTAATACTTTTTCAATGAATGTAGCTTTGCAGATATTAGAGTTTAAAAAACCATATATAAAAGGTAATTGGTGTGGCTAATATCCCTATTTCCATTGCTTACTTCATACATCTTTCTGCAAATATGGTATGCCAAAAACACAAGAATACCTTGTAAGCCAGTAGCATGACCTGGTAGTAATTTAAAGGTTTAGCAATTAATGCCAAAACTGTTATAGATTTAATCAATTTAATAGAGTCAGGATTTGAGTCTTATTTGATTTATAATAATAGAGAGGTAAAGAGTAATTTATAAATTTACATTTAATTAATACTCCCATAACTGTATCAAATAATTTTTCATGGGCATTTGATGAAAAAGCTATAAGACGAAGTATTTTCCAAAATTGCAAAATCAAGATGCTGTGAGTTATTGTTGCTAATATTTCCCAAAAAAATAACTAGGGCTTCTTTAAACAAACTAATTTACCTCTTTAATTTCTCTACCTTCAGCCTCCTACTAGGCAAGTTCTCATAAGGATAACTGGATATAATGTAAAATTTTCATCAGAGGTAAATGCATCTTGCTTTTTTCCAGGGAAGGACTTTTTAAAAAAACATTTGCAATTTGATAATAGAGAGCTAAACCTGACCTCAATTTGGAATATGTATGGAAATATTCTTTTCTTTTGCTTTGCTGAGTTAACTAATAAATGAGAGGCCAAATTACACCTAATGGGACATTTTCTTCTTAGAAAGAGACCTAGTGGAGGAAGATGTCTCTATTGACAGCTCCTGCCTTACAATCTTCCCCAAATTCTTCAAAAGTAGATAAGTGCATTAAGTACATATGTAATATTTGGGAAAGGAAGTTGACTTAACCTTCCCTACGATGAAAACAAGGATCTAAATTAATCAGAATCCTTTTAACTTTTGGAGTAGCGTCTGAGCATAATGAATCAATGGCATTTCATGACCTATTTGTTACCTTATGGTATTTGCATAAATGAGAAGAATCTGATAAAGGTATCTATCTCTGTCTACTGAGGAAAGGTATAAAGAAAGGGGCTCCGTCCCTCTGAACCCTCCAGTTAGCATTCACAGTTTCACTGGGCCATGGAAGAGAGCTAGTGCCTCCTGCCTATCCAGGGTCCAGTCATCAAAACCAGCCGATCTTTTGCCCACAAATCAGCCGCCACTTAGCCTTAACTAACACGTGGCAACACTTCTAGTGCCTACATTTGATACATGTAGCTGAATCTGTGCTATTTTATGGAAACTTCTGTTAGAGCTCACTTTCTCCACACATTTCAAATTCCTTCTCTCTTCTGTTGCAACCCCAGGAGATTGGAGGAGACTGTGGGGCCCCAAATTTGGCATAGCCCTGGGTACCTATGGATGCTAGTTCAATCCTCAGTCTCCATCTTAGGAATATTCCTATTATGGTGGCAGTAATGCATGAAACGATATTTCAGAGACCTGAAAGAGTGACTTGCTCCCTTTCAACACAGCTCACTTAATTTCCAGAGAAGAGACAAGCCATACAGAAAAATGGCTTGGTGATATCTAAATTTTATAATTATGGCTTGAACCAGGTAGTTCTTACCAGTGGACTGTTGTGAATCGAACACTGTTACATGCAGAACATGGATATTCTACTGTGTAAATGAATACTGACCAAAATATAGAGTAAACGATCAAAGAAATGACTTTCATAGGTTAGGCAAATTTTTATCTAGAATTAAATAATTAAAAAAACCCAATTTATGTTTTAGGCATCACTCTTCTCTGTTGCTGCTTTTAATTTCTATTCTATAAATTTGATTAATTTTGCTCGTTGTAACATTAGAAAAATTTGACAATATGCAAACGTTTATTAACGTAACCTTTTAATAGCCTGATAAGAAATTAGATACTTTGAACTTGTTCAAAAAAACCCACAAATGATATATTTGGAGGAAAAAAGCATTAATGGATGATAGAGTCCTTTAAGCCACTCAAATGGGTCACCAAGCTGATTTAGTCTGTGTGTAAAGAAAGCTATTCTGAAACTATACTTTATTCAGGACACTGCATTTAAATGCTAACCGTCTCTGGATGGTGATGACTGGACCATTCTCACAGGGTGCTCTAGGTTAACACACCAGTAAATTGTTTATACGTCTGTTTATTCTTGCTCACCTTTTGCTCTTGATGGGGAAGAAGGAGAAGAACTAATGAAAGACTTTGTCAGGGTGGAGCTTGATCCTGGGTGGTCAGCTCGACTGGGACTGGTCCTGCTTGCACTGGGGTCCCCCAAGCCCCTCGGCTGCCCCACTGCAGGCTCGCTCTTCCTCCTTTTCCTGAAGTCACTGGCCATGCTCGCAGAACTGAAAGAAGGAATCAGCTTCAGTCTGGTTGGTGTTGGAGGAGGTTAACACGTGAACCAGACAGACTGGTGGAACGTGCTAGTGACAGTGGTAGAACTCCTATCCCCCACCCCCCAAAGTGCATTCTGAGGAAGTCATTCCTTCATATTAAACATTATTTCTTTATAATCACCTCTTTAAAAAATTAACAGTTTTTTAGAGCAGTTTTAGGTTTATAGAAAAATTGATTGAAAAGTACAGAGAATTTCCATATATGATAGTCCCCCTTATCTGTAGTTTCGCTTTCCACGGTTTCAGTTACCCACGGTCAACTGTGGTCCGAAAATATTAAATGAAAAATTCCAGAAATAAACAATTCATAAGTTTTAAATTGCATGCCATTCAGAGTAGCATGATGAAATCTCGTGGTCCCACTCAGTCCCCCACTTGACTCATCCTTTTGTCCAGCAGATTCATGCCGTATGCGCTACCCACCCATTAGTCACTTAGTAGCCTTCTGGGTTATCAGATCGACTGTCATAGTATCGCAGTGCTTGTGTTCAAGTCACCCTTATTTTCCTTAATAATGGCCCCAACACGCAAGAGTAGTGATGCTGGCAATTCAGATATGCCAAAGAAAAGCCATTTAAGTGAAAAAGTGAAAGTTCTTGACTTAATAAGGAAAGAAAAAAAATCGTATGCTGAGGTTGCTAAGATCTACAGTAACTTTTATTACAGTACATTGTTATAATTGTTGTATTTTATTATTAGTTATTGTTGTTAATCTCTTACTGTGCCTAATTTATAAATTAAACTTTATCATAGGTACCTATGTATAGGAAAAGACATAGCATATATAGGGTTTGGTTCTATCTGTGGTTTCAGGTATTCACTGGGGGTCTTGGAAAGTATCCCCCACAGGTAAGGGGGGGCTACTGCATTCTCTTTCCCTTGCACATAGTTTCCCCTATTATTGACATCTTCTATTGGTGCGATACATTTGTTACAGTTGATGAACCATATTGATACATTATTATTAAATGTAATGAAAGCCCATAGTTTACATAGGGTTCATGTTTTCAGTTGAACATCCTATGAGTTTTGACAAATGTATAATGACTTGTGACCATGACTACTGTATCATATAGAGTAGTGTCATTGCCATAAAAATCCCCAGGGCTCTACCCCTTCATCCCTCTCTCTCCCTGAACACCTGGCAACTATTGATTTTTTTACTGTCTCCAGTTTTGCCTTTTCCTGAATGTCATATTGTTGGAATCAACAGTATGTAGCCTTTTCAGATTGGCTTCTTCATTTAGCAATATGCTTTTAAAGTTTCTCCATGTCTTTTTGTGTCTGGATAGCTCTTTTCTTTTTATTGTTGAATAATATTCCATTATATGCATGTACCACAGTTTGTTTATCCATTCACTTTTTGACGGACATATGGGTTGCTTCCAAGTTTTGGCAATTATGAATAAAGCCAATATAAATATTCAAGTGTAGGTTTCTTATGGACATAAATTTATAATCACTTTTTAAAGTAAAAATTCTTCTACTATTATAATATGTTTTGACTGATAATTCAGTGTTATTATTTGTATCATGTATCTTTTCTCCATAAAGAAGAGTTCCAACAACAGGAATATATCCAGAGGAGGGATGCCAAAATGGAGGAAAGGATTAGAAAAAAGGAAGACATCTGGTGAGATAAATTTCTCTTATCTCAAGATTTCCCTATAGCTTTGCCTAATAATCTTAGCTTTAAAACCTTACCTTGGAATTCCAAGATTTTTCTAGTTAAATAATGAATGGCCAATAATCTGGTCAGCAAATAGACTCTTAAAGAGTCCCATCACCCAGTTGTATTAAATGATGTTGACAGTCTATAATGGCAGGGAATTTTTATCATGGTTCTGGGTCTGTATAGTATCATCTAAAACAAACATTAGTGAACGAAGATATATACCACCCAGCATGTTGTCTGTCAAATCATTGCTAAAATTACATCAACACCACCAGCAACAGCGACACCAGCTCCTAGGAGCCAGCGATACGCTATCTGCTCTACTGACATTATTGTCCTATATAGCCTGCACAGCAAACCTATGATGTATGCCCTGTTATCACTGGTTTACAAATGAGTAAATGGAACACCCACGCTTTGCAAGTACAGAGGTGGAGCCAGACTCAGAATTTGTCTGCATTTTTCTAAGGAGGGCACCCATCTTCTCCCAGACCAGTTTTTGCTGTGATTAACTAGTCATCTGAGGGTCTGTGTGTCTTTATAACAATCCTCAGGTCAGATTAGAACTCTAAAATGCAACCATTTTAGGTGCATGTATAGATGTAAAAGACACAAAAAGCGGAGTTGAGGGAGTTCCTGTCTTAGTGACATTAATGTCATTGGATGGCACTCATGAACCCACGTTACAAAGGGCCCAATTACAAGCTTTTCTACTTCTGTTGATAGAAATCTAGAGAAGGGAAAATTAAGGTTATACAAATTTTTGTTGTTGATACAATGTGGCTGGGAGTTTGTATTATTCAATATTGCTATTGAGCTGTGTCTGAATTTCTGTAATATTTTAAATTAAGTGTGATATTTAAAGCCTACCAACAGAACTGCCTTGAGACTCTTAGGGCAGTTAGGACTACCGGTCACAAGCTATTTTGGTTCAGTTCTACTTTATCTCTGCTCTTTGCCAACTGCGTAAACTTGTAAGTTATGGAGCCCACGTTTCAGTTTACTCAGAGATAAAATGGGGATAATAATACTTAATGTATAGTGGTGTCTTTTTTTTTTTTTTTACAGTTTTATTTATTTATTTATTTTTTTGTGAGGAAGATCAGCCTTGAGCTAACATCTATTGCCAAGCCTCCTCCTTTTTTCCTCCCCAAAGCCCCAGTAGATAGTTGTATGTCATAGTTGCACATCCTTCTAGTTGCTGTATGTAGGATGCAGCCTTAGCATGGCCAGAGAAGCAGTGCGTCGGTGCGCGCCCAGGATCCGAACCCGGGCCGCCAGTAGCGGAGTGCGAGCACTTAACCGCTAAGCCACGGGGCTGGCTCGGTATAGTGGTGTCTTAAGAATTGAAAATGTTTATGTACTTAGAATGCCTGGTATAGACTAAGCCCTCATTTATTGGCAGGAACAGTATTTCTGATTTGTGTGGTCAGAGTATAACGAAGAAATATGTGTAGAACATAATTTAGAAAATGTTTTATAATTTATAAAAATTTTTTCAAATATATTACCTTAAATGCCAGCTCACAATAGTGAAAATTAGATGTTTATAATCCCCTTTAAAGAAAAGAAAACTGAGTATAGAGGAGACAAGGGAAGGGAAGAATTTCTCAGTCTATAAAGGAAACCAAAATTATTTCCCTTAATTTTTATAAATTCTTGAATATGATCATATAAAATGATGCAGAAACAAAATAAAGCAATTCATAGAGTATGGTGCTTAAACTAAAAGTGAGTGATAACATAATCCTCATTATTATTTTACTGAATAGTATTACTATTGAAAAAGTAACCACTGGTAGAGAATATTCTGGTTGCATAATATAATGAGATTCTTACCTAGTGGGTCTTTCCAGGCTTCTGTCTATAGAGGATTGATACAAGGAGGCCTGTTAAAATAGAAGAATAGTTCCATGAAAATTTTTATGATAGCAAAATTTCATTTGTCCATGGGCATTAAATTAGGTATCCTAAAAAAAATATTATCAAAATTGAGATTAAAAATACCATTTATGATCATAAAATGTCTTCCCAAAGAGAAATCATGTAATCTGATTTCTACTTTCTTTCTATCTAGTTTCTCTTCTAATATATTACACTGTATTTCTCTGTGTAACTCAAATTATCCACAACCCAAACGTTGCCTGGGGGAAGAAAGAAAAATCAATAACCACTCTTTCATGGAGGAAAATAGACTTCCTACATCAAGGAATGGTTTGATGTTTAAAAAAAATATTTGTAGTCATCTTCAATCCTTATGAATCATAAACCTTCTTTGTACATTTTTTGTCGTGTTGCCAAGTGTTATCTTTAAAACATAAAATTTAAGCAGAACTTGAGACACATTTCATCTGTCCACATAGACATGACATTTTAATAAAAACCACAGAATTTGGTTTGAAATTAAACTAAACTACCTGGCACTTAAATCAGGTACAGATTAATATCTTTCAAATTAGTTAAGGTCATGGTTAGTTTCAAATAAATGATTCAATGAACCAAAATGTAACCTTCTTTCAAAAAAGCGGATTTTTAATATTTTTTGTCAGAAAACCAACTCTTAGTTGTCTATGGTTGTAGAAACAAAGAAAAATAGATAACACAAGTTGATAAATAATTCCAAATGCTTATTGTGCACACCATTTTCATACTCCTTCATTCTGAACAGTACAATAAAACAGATATTAAGCAAAAATGTTAGCTATGACTTTTTCACTTCCCAGGGCCATCTACTGGAATAATTGCTGAAATATCTAACGGGCAAGAGAGGATCAGTATTCAGCTCTTGAATATCTGAGATGACGCTGCAAGATGTAAGTAACTGTGGCACAATGTCCAGAATGTATAGGGAAATGTAGACAAATGTATATATCTAGACGACTGTGTATCTACAGTCTTGGTTAGGTCATGGCTGAGGATCAATTTCTTCATCCCGAACTTTGGTCTGATGAAGAACCAAAACTCTAGTCTGAAATGTTCGTTCGTATAAAAGTTTAAGAATGTCAACCAGAAAGGCAGAATTCGACAAATTTTATCTTAAGTTCCTATCACACAGAAATATTTTACCGGAGTATTAAAAACCTATTTAGTGGAAATTAAACCACACTTTTAAAACTACTTCTATAACTTTATTTTCTATTTGTAAATTAGCACCAATTAACCAATTAAACTATGAGTACAGGATTTTGAGATTCTTTATGTAGATCAGTCTGACAAGCCCCCTTATGCATAACTCTAAAATTGCTTCTAATTTTTTCAGTTAATTTAACTAATATTTTCATTTAATTCCATCTTACTGAATGAGAATGGAATCTTGCCCAGAAATAAACAAAAGTGTCTCTCTGCAAGAGGATATTTTCCCCCCTTTCAAACAGAAAAGCATCTTCTAATATTTTTAGTTCCTAGAAAATATTTAGATTCCTAAATTCTTAGCAAATATAAAATTAGAAAAAAAATTTGGTCTGCTAATCTCATAAGTTTACATGATTATTTTAACTTGCTGAACTCTGAATTGGACACTGGAACGGTAGAAAAATAAATACTAAATAAGAAGGAAGGCAAACAAGTAAATAAATAAAACCAGATAATTATATTCCAATTTAGAAATATTAGTCCTACATGTTTGCAGAGGAGCAGCACCAAAGAGCCTCAGAGCATTGCCATCTGTGTGGATCACGGCTTTCGTGGGACACCCAACCGCAAACCACAGTTGATCCTCAAAAAGTGTCAATACCAGAACACCCTTAGAACACCCCTAGAGTGAACAGAAATTTTGAATCGCCAGCTTGGGATGAGCCTAAACAATATTGTAATATGAAAACGTGGTATAAGAAGAGAAGGCTCTACACTGATAAATTAATTGTATTTTAGACTTTGGCTGAGAAACTACAACTATTCCTCCTTGTGCTGGTTTCCACAATCAAAAATAAACTGAAACCAGTTCTGTGATTTTGTGTATACTCAAAGGAAAAGGTTCAGTATTAAATTATAAGGAAACGGTAAAAAGTCTAGAAAGATGACTGAGAGAAAAACTTGTAGGATAGTTATATGAATGGTACTCATCCTGGAATGGAAATTGTCTCCAGAAATGAGGTAACCTATTTTACTTATTGTGATCTACTGAGTATTTACATATTATCACTTATTTTAACACACCTAAGGGAAGGTCATCTTAATAAAGTATGACTTTTTCTGCTAAGTGATCATGTGATTAAACTTTGCTTAAAAAGTCTTACTTGTTCTTCATTAAGGCCGGTTTCTCAGTCATATTTATGGATTAAAAATATGTTATTCATGGCATATATTAGGCACCTGATAAACGGTAGCTAAGGTCATGTCTAATCAATTAGAAATTTTACGAGAAATGTTTTCCATAAGGTTTTTAAAGACAGAATGCAGAACCTTATCAGAGTATTTTTTTACACTCTGAAAAACCATGATGTGAAATTAATAAAGTAGTTAATATGCTACTAGGGAGTACAACACCCTCTCAATCTTGAAGAGATAATAGCAAGTCAGTTTAACCATCAGCAAAGAACTCTTTTATGTGATTTTTTTGCCACTACCATAACATCACAGAGTATATAGAATTGTTTCTACTATTCTTAGCCCAAGAATTATTGTGTAATGTTAATTATAGGAACTTATTTCACAGAAATCAATAGTTAATATGGAATAGTATTAAGTAAATAATTTGTTTCTAAAAGATTTAAGCTCTAAATACATCTCTTGAAAGTGCTAAGAAGTATAGTATGAAGGAAATAGCACTGAAGGCAAGGTTGAGAGGTCTGTGTTTTACTCTTAATTTGCCTTCATCTTACCCCGTGATTTTGGATATCTTTCTTCAAATTATTGGGCTCTACTTTTCTTGACTTAAAAATGAATGAGTTGGACATGGTGATCTCTAAATTCCATTTCAGTTCTCAATGAAACAGCCGCCTTAAAAACATCCTAGGAATATCTGACCAAAATATCTGACCAAATTGAATTCCAAAGTAAATTCTTGTGTTGTTCATATGTTAAAATAATACCCTTTCTTCAGATGTGAAGGTAACATAATACACAGAATAGAATTGCTTGTTGTATTTGATTTTCTTCAGATTATATGCCTGTCTACAAAACACAAGCCTTTGGAAATGACTGCATTCAATACCCCAGAATGTTCCTGATTACTCTATTTTACTTTTTATTTAATATGTAAATATTTCAATCACTTCTTTGTTCTAATATACACTCTGATGCATACCTCAGGGGAAATAATTTGGAATTGCAAATTGAAACTCCAGAAATTTGGGTATTTTCTCCTGAGACTGTGCCTGCAATTCCAGTTGTCACTACCATGTGTCAGTAGTACTTCTTGCAGGATAGGCCTCCTACTAGTTTTATTTTCTAGTTGCATACATTTAGCAGAGTTAAGACTTTTCAATGAAAATAAAATATTTATTAAATGTTTCTTGTATTGACATAGGCCCACAGAGCAACTACTGTGCAAAAACTACTGCAAAAACCAGTTTATTCACTTTGCTCCCATCCTAGCTGATTTTAAGGATTTCCATAAGGAGGCTTTTTATATAGCTGATGTTTAGCAAAACTGTCACTTTTGCTTGTGCCTACCAATGAGTCTTAAATCTGCTTTCCAAAATAATTTTATTTCTCTTTGTAGAGAGCAGGATAAAAAGCTTTTGACTCTGGATTGTTTTTGCCTTTTTCCTATTCTCTTTGACAAATTCAAATAAAATTTTGCATTGCCTGGCATAAATTTTCTTACCTAGCAGATTGCTGTGAACACTCCTAAATAAAGATGGCAAATGCATTTCATCTCATATGCCAGGGATAATCTATTATAGTGGCTACCTGGATTACAGCATTGAGAAGGATTAGTAATGTCTGTCAAGGGTGTAGAAATGGGAAGTTGTGACATGTGTCCCGGTTATTTGTCAGTTCTAGTCTTGATTTTATCTGATGCTAAAATCCACAAATCGTATTTGTCAGTTCTAGTTTTGATTTTATCAGATGCTAAAATCCACAAATCGTTTTTAGGAAAAGGAAAGAATTAAAATAAATTTTAGGAATACATGGGGCATAAACATCGGATTATCTAAGCATCTAAACCATCATGCTGCCTCCAAGCATGATGCTAGAATGGCTCTGAGAAGCTTTCTGGTAGTCTTCTACTCCGCCTTATCAAAACAGGTGGTTAACAGATGCGCTAAGACTACTACATTTGATTTTTGATTATCACAATCCTGGATGCCAGGACTACGCTGAAGAGCTCCAGTGACAGTTATGGCTGGAATGATCCTTCACCTACATTTCAGCAAGAGCCAACAACTTTGGAATAACTGACTTCCAAGCCATGATACTGGATACAACACAATGACGCAAAGACAGATTTTCAAAAACAGCTTAGACACTCTAGTGAATTCTAAAACACGGATGTTCAGAATCACAGTAACGGCTCCTAAGAGAAAAATCTGAAAGAGAGAGTAATTTGTTTTTACCTCATTGGAAACACCAGAAGAATGATCTTGAACATAGTCCAGAGCCTTTTTAGGAGGCTGGGTGTAGACGCACCACATAAGCAGAAGTGTAGAGATGGAATGAGGAGAATCAATGCAGCAAGGAATGAACATGTGGAAAAGGTGACAACAGTTAGAAATTGAGTGCTGATAGCATCAGATACACATAAAGAGTGACATGAATGGAGCAACATGGGGGTAGCCTGGGAGGAAGAGTGCAACGTTCGTAAATATTCTCAAGCACTGGGCAAAATTACTAGTGATCTGATTAGTATATTTATATACTCATTTTATCAAATCAAAATCAGCACTCCTAGTCTCTAGCCACAGAGGAATGCAAGGTATATTAAAGAAACATTAAAGAGCAAGTGGATAGCATGCTGGTGAGTTTCCATGTGTGGCTGAAAATGATTATAGAAAATGCTGATAATTTAGGCTCAGAACAGAAATTGGTATAGTCCCTATGAACTGTCTAATCAACAATAACAATACATACAAAATAAAGCTAGAGAATTTTTTTCCTCTAAAACAAAAAATGCGTTTATATGAATACTTGGATACAAATTAGGGGAAAAATGAGAGAAAACATTCTTCCTATTAGGTATGGAAATTCTAGGAAAAATTCTTTGATTTATATTCATTTACAGTCGCTTTGATCCAGTTCAATATGATATAATGAATCTAACCAAGTCTCCTTTGCATTTTAATGGATGAAAGGGACTACCATAACCACCCAGTACACAATATATGATCAGTATATGATGTGGTAAAAAAAAGACTGTACTCTCTGATTTTTAATAAATTCTGTGCAGTGTAATCGGTATGTTCTTTAAGAGTTTAAAATTCAGAAGAACCAGTGAAAGTATAAAAAGTATGTTGAGGGGCCAGCCCTGTGGCATAGTGGTTAAGTTTGGCACGTTCTGCTTTGGCAGCCCACGGTCATGGGTTCAGATCCTGGGCGTGGACCTACACCATTCATCAGCCATGCTGTGGCAGTGACCCACACACAAAATAGAGGAGGATTGGCACAGATGTTAGCTCAAGGCTAATCTTCCTCAGCAAAAAAAAAAAAAAAAGTTGACTGACACACATCAAATGCACTGCTGTTGGTAGATAGAGTTCCCCAATAAAACCTGAGTTAAGGGGCTGGCCCAGTGGCATACTGGTTAAGTTCGTGCGCCCTGCTTCTGGTGGCCTGGGGTTTGCAGGTTCGGATCCCAGGCATGGACCTACACACCGCTTATCTAGCCACGCTGTGGCTGCGTCCCATGTAAAGCAGAGGAAGATGGGCACGGATGTTAGCCCAGGGCCAGTCTTCCTCAGCAAAAAAAAAGGAGGATTGGCAACAGGCATTAGCTCAGGGCTAATCTTCCTCACAAACAAACAAACAAACAAAAACTTGAGTTAATAAAGGAAATTGTTATTTGAGGCTTGGGTTAACTCTTTATCCCAAATGGACTAAGCAATTCTTGTGAGGTCCACCTTTGGTAGGGGTCTGGGGACTAGATGTGGTAGCTTTCACTAGTAAGACTAGAAATCAAGGTCTACAGGGTGTCCTTATTTTTCCCTTTCCTTATATCCTTAAGAGTAAATGAGATATTGTATAGTGGGAACATTCTGGCAGTATATTATAGTGGGAATTGCTCAGAATTTTTTCTTTATTTAACTGGGTTTAACTTCTGACTCTGCCACCTGCTATCTTGGGCAAATTACTTAACGCCTCTGGTCTCCGGCTTCTTCTTATTGGAGGGGCATCGTGAGGACTCACTGAGACAACGAACACAGAACCCAGCACTGCCCAGGTGCTTGGTGATTCCTCAGCAAATGGGAGTTATGATAATTGTAATGATGATCATTATAAACATGATGGTGCTCTTCTGATTGAACTAGACCAAAACGGACTGTCAACAAATACAAATCTTCTATAAATCTGTAATAATGGTCTGAATATTCTAAGACAAAAACTATCTCGACATTTTGAATTTGCTTAGATACAAAGTAATCCTAATGCATGATTTGGTGGTAAAGAAAAACTATATGGGAGGTGTCTGAGCATTTGGTACAGACGTGAATGTGGGCCAAGGTGTACCAAATTTGTGTATCTAGTACACACTCAACTTTTATTCTCTAAATGACACCTATCTCTTCTGATAATACGTTTTATAAGTCAAACAACATTCTCCTAATTTTCTTACATTAATAGTCTAACCTCACTTACCGGGCGTCCAAACTCCAGTTCTGAAAAGAATTTATACCAGGGCTCATTTTCTAAATCTATGTCATCTGGATTTATGCGATCAGTCTGGAGCAGATGTGAAGGAAAAGGGAAGGAAAAGGCATACTGAGCTAAGTGAGGGAGATGCTGTGTGGCATGAAAAACACGCACACACATTCACACGCAGACATGCATCGACTCTCATCCAACAAATCTCAGCCGGAGAGAACAGAGGGAGTAAAGTAAAATGAGTTAAATTAGGATATGAAGATGAGCTTCGATGACATCACTTAGATCTCTAGTTATTTCCTCTGTCCGCCATTTCTAGTTTTCTCCTTGGCTTGATGCATAAACTATGAGAAACTCTCTGTGGCAGCAAGAATGAGCATTGATGGCACACCAGCGTATTAAAATAGGCTCAATTCAGTCACCAAGTGGCTCTCCTGGGTGAGTCGCTCCATCGCCCCTGCCCTCATGGGTCCCAGCACATAAGTCTGCTGTCTGCAGTCTGCAGACAGTTTGCTCAGGTGCAGGCATATGGAGAGCCAGGGGAGGGTAAGGTGGGAAGAGATACAAAGTGGGCGGAGGAGTGAGAGGTGCTGGGAGGCTGTTAGGGGTTGATTGGCATGAAGAACCTGGGGTCTTGGTGAGAAAGAAAGGGGCAGCAAGGTGGGGGTGGGGGTGAGTAGCCAGCTTCTGATTGTTTTCTTAGCCTCTGGAGAACAAGGGCTATACCTCAACGTCCCAACAGGCATTCAGTAAGTTAAAGAAGGAAGGAGCTCACCCAGATGGGAGAGAGAGCCGGGGTGCTCAGGCTTGGTGTGGGGAAGCCAGTCCTGGGCGGAGGGGAGGGGCTACCAGTTACTTCTCCATGTGGTGGGATAGAAATAGGCTTCCGGCCAGCTTCCCTTGGAACAGGTGTCAGAGTTGTTGGGAGAGGGGGCTGTAAGAAAGAGGGGTGAAGGAAAAACTGATTCATTAGATAGAGGTTCTTAATGGAATCGACAGGGCACCAGCTGGCAGTGCTTTGTGCTCTGCCTCAGGCAAGGCAGGAGGAAACGTTCTGGAAAAGTAAAATATCCCCGGGGCGGGGGCAGATAGCTTAGGAATGGTCTGGACCACCGAAAAGATGTGAAGACAAGAAGCCTCTCGGAAAGTGAAGAAAGATCATATTTTATGAGATACCCCAAATATCATCTCCTACCTGTTTACCTTGAGCTAGAGAGGTGGATTTGGGTAGGGTTTTTTGCATACTGAGGTTGGCTAAGGGTTGGGGAGAGGATGAGGGAGAAAAATCCCACCCTGGTTTGGTTGACACTGTAATTTAGAGAAAAAGCCCACTTTTATAATTGACAAGCTCCCCTCCGGTGGCTTCTGAATATTGTATTTAAGATAGACAAACTAAGAGTGTTAATATAAATGGTTTGAGAAAATACATACAATTGCTTTAGTAACAGAAAAAACAGATATGGAGCATTCACTTTACCCAGCGATACCCTTAACACTTTCAAATAATACGGGCCTGACCAGATTGATTCAGGCTGTTGGTTTTGTATTAAAAACGGATGCTTAAACTACTCCATATGGGTTATTACTTCTTTGATAATTTGTTACATGACACTAATTAAACATGGTGCAATTGAACAGTAGAATTTAAGTTAGGAAAAAAAAGAAGCCTTCTAGTTCCCAGAAGCCATTCACCCTGGCCATGACAGGATATATTCTTTGCAATACTGGGTGCTTTGAGATATTCTATATGCACACAAAAGCCATTATTTGACATTAGCTTGTCCAAGCGTTTTATTGACTTTTTGCATTCTCAATAGTTCTGTTAATAATACACAGTCTGTATTTAATAATCAGTTATATCCAAAGTATTTTTAGAGATGTGCTTTTTATTTCAATATTTTATAATATGAGATTATAATGGTAGCTGCAGACAGTGATAGAAATATTTGAGACATCATAACAACATAGTAAAAGGGCCCAAGTTATCCAAAATATGTGGTGATCCTAATGATAAAGATCGTGTAGTAACCCTGGGCAATGTATATGATGAGATGCTGCACAATAAAAGCAGAATATGACCATGTGCTTGCACAGTAGTTACAATGGTATCACAAAGCCTGTGTCTGGACAAGCACAGGAAGAAAACACACACATACACAAAAGACCACGATGGTGTCCTGGTATTGAGGTTGTCTGTTCTTTTCTTTCTTTGAAAATATTATTTTGCTTTACTATTATAATATTATGGAGGACATCCTGTAATTACTATGGGAAATGTTGCAGGAATCTGTAGATATTTCCTCTTATTTATGCCACTATCATATTTGGTTTAAATTTCAGAAGTAACAGTGAAATTGATAGAAAGAAAATATTCTGGTAACTAATTTACCATTTTCTGTTTAATAAAAACTCGATTCAATTTATATTTGATCCAGTAATGCAAAAGTACTCATTGAGACTTTGATATTAGTAAAATATTGTTTTTATCCAATTATCATGTCGATAATAGCTGTAGCATATAACTATTTCATGGAATAGTTCAACTGGAGCTGATTTTTAGGGTAATTGACACTAGAGAGAATTTTCCAGTAAGTTTCATTCTATCTATAGAGGCCTATACTTCTTCCACAGGAAAACTAACATTTGGCTCTTTCAAATTTTGTTGTTTCTAGTGTTACTTACTTAATAATATTATTAATTCTTGATTTTATAATCTCTGCTTTCAAGTGCTGCACTTTGTTTTGCTAAAAGGAGAGAGAAACTTCTCTTAGAGGAAACTAATTTGTTTAAAAAACATTTGAACAGTAGAGGGCAGCAAATTTACTAAGCAAATAATTATATTTGCCAGTGGTTGCAACTTCACTTTGACTTCCACCTTCAGAAAGTATATAAGTAAATATATATATTTATAAATATGTAATTCTGATTTATAGAGATATATTTCTGTGAAAGAATATGACTAAGGGAGCAGAATGTCTATCATCCTGCACCATCCTGAGCATGCCAATTTTCCACGAATTATGATTTTGCAGATTAAAAATTCAGTTTATAGGGGCCGGCCCCATGGCCAAGTGGTTAAAATTCTGTGTGCTTAGCTTCAGCGGTCTGGGTTTGTGGGTTCAGATCCCAGGCGTGGACCTACGCCACTCGTCAGCCATGCTGTGGCGGTGACCCACATACAAAATAGAGGAAGACTGGCACAGGGGTTAGCTCAGGGCCAATCTTCCTCAAACAAAAAGAGGAAGACTGGCAACAGATGTTAGTTCAGGGTGAATCTTCCTCAGCAAAAAAAAAAAAAAAAGAAGAAGGAAAAATTCAATTTATAGTCTCAATGGGCAACTCTCTAGAATCCATGCCAATAGAAATTAGCAGAGAAAAGGCCCCAAACAATCTTTGGTAATTAGCTATAACTTTGGAACTTAATGAAAGGCACAGGCTTCAGCAGACCCTTTATGGTAAAGAAATGGTAAGCAGCAGAACCAGAATTTTCCCTTTGCTGGGGTTGACCTATTGAGTCCCTTTAGTCATGCAACAATGAAATGTCTGATGTAGCAATTGGGATCTTCTGCTAAGATACACAGGGGCCTCACAACAGTCAGTGATACACACACAGATAGTCAGACACAGACATATATGTACACATTCATAATCTCACTAAATCCACACTATCCAGGCGTAACTTGAAAGTTCAACTGAAGTTCGACACGAATATTGACACTCAGAAACTCACTTAGGAAGCACGATCACGCTTTGCTCTACTTGCTTATAAAAGACAATAAAAGAGCAGAGAGTCTGCTGTGCATTTTTCTCACCTCTTTTGGTCTCTTCTCATTTTGAAAAACCCAGCAAACCTGTGCTTAAAACTAACGTGTCATCAGTGCAAGAAGAGGTGCTTAAGAAAATCTAAAACTATAAATCACACACGATTTTTATTTAAAGGCAGCCTGGGGTGAACAATTTTTAAAGTTCTTGTTTTCTACAGTTTAAAAGCATTTAGTTGCTTTTCAGGTTATAAAAATGCTACTGTTCTCAGTATACTCATTGCAGGCATGCAATTTCTATATGTTGTTCCAAACAAAAAGAAGTGTCAACCTCATTTGGTTCTTTAAAATTTACGCCCATTAGATTTTTAAGCTTGAATGGCATTGGCTACTATGTTTTATATTTATTGTGGTTCCACAATAAATGCTATACACATTGTCAGTTGGAGTAATTCTTTATGGTCCAACCATCTAAACCATCAGATGAAACTCCCAAAACTGTTATAGTTTAAGCTTTGAGTGACAATCTTCACTGTTAACGAAGCTTAAGTTCACTGAGGATTTAAATTGCATTTCAACTCTGCACAGTGTTTTCAATGATTATTTTTTTCTGTTTGTACCATTATGTGCTGGTTTAGTTAATGTAGAGAAAGGTGACCTCTTCATACTATCTTCTATTTTCTGAAGCATAGAGATCTTAAATAAGTGCTGTATTTAAATTTATTTTTATTTTATTTTAATTTGGCTCACCTATAATCACATCCAATCCAGATGGGATGTAAAGTTTTTATTAACATAATCCCAGCAGAGAGTTTGTATGATTGTCTCATGGAATAAATTGTGGTTCAAGTCAGTTAAAGATAAATTCCTGGTGATTGCAAAGTACTTTGTAGATCAAACATTAGGCCCATTTGATCAACATTTCTAAATTTATAGTCAAACAAATATCTATGTACTTCAAAAAACTGCATTCATTTTTTTGCAGTTCCTGTTAAAGAATGTAAATGCGTATTCCATTGATTCCTAAGGACGAAGGAGATCCTTTTGGGCAGAGTCTGGGGGAGGACTTTTATTCAAATAGTATTGCCTTCTCTACCCTCCTTGTACCCCAGGGAACCACAGAATTAGTGAACCACAGTTACTAATAGCAGTGTGTCAGATCCCTCGTGTGGGGTATCCACTGTGACTTTTGTCACTAGAAATGTATAGACTTCATGGATAAGCAACAGAACAGGGATTCAGTCTCACCAACTTTACCTACTACCTGCAAGGGTAAAACCTATATTCATTCATGCGCTTATGAATTGAGTGAGTATTCACTTAACACCTACCATGTGCCAGGCATTGTGCTAGGTGCTGTGGATACAACTGGTGCACCAGACATGGTCCCTGCCTTCAAGGAGCCTAAAGTCTAGTGAGGGACACAGACAAGTAAACAGGCCATTACAATTCAGTGTGGTGAGGGGGGAATGCAGGGTGCTACGCGCTCACAGTAGGGGGAGCTTCACACTTCTTGTCCAGGAGTCAGGGATGCTGCCCGGGGGAAGTGAGACGAGGCTGAGGATGAGATGGGATTTTCCATGTGAAGAGGGAGGTGGTGGAGAGAGCTTTCCTGGCAGAGGGAACAAGCTGCGCAAAGGTCCAGGAAGGAAGGAATTGAAAGCTCTCAGCATAGCTGGAGCACAGTGAGTGAGGCAGGAAGGATGGGAACAGACATGAGGCTGGAGAGGTCAGTGGGGGCTAAAACACTAGGTTTTTTGTAAATTAAGGAATTTGGATTTTGCTCTAAGAATACTTGAGAGCCAGGAGAAAGTTTTGAGCAGGAGGTTTTATAAAGATTTTATAAAGATTGCCTTAGCTGTGGTGTGGAGACCAGATTGGAGAATTAGGGAAAATAATAAGGTGGCTGTCGTAATCCAGACAATGGATGATTGTGGACCAGAAGAGAGGAGTGGCAGGGGATCTCCTAGGGGACAGGACTTTGAGATCACTGGGAGAGAGGAATCCAAAATGACATTTGGGAAAACCAGGCAGATGACACAGTCATCTAAGAATTCAAAAGAGCAACAGAGAATTACCTAACTGTTGTGTATAATTCACAAAAACTAAATTGAAAAGAGCAAGGGAATGCTCACAAACGATCTTGGAGTAAGACAGGAGAGCACGTTCATAAAACCTTGAAATTGTTAAGTGTTGTCCATTTGCTGTTACATCACTCTTATTTAGCAAACCTGCTCTTCATCCTCTACACCTTGTGTGTTCAACACACTCCAGAATCTTATTTAAACTATATCAACATAAAGCCAGTCTCTGCAACACCACCATACACTTAGCCCTTTGTTTTTTCCTGATTTACAGAGGCAATCAGAATGAATTCAGGGTTGATGAAAATAAATAAAAAAATAATAGCCTAGTCCTAAAATAAAAAGCCTGGCCAAAATGATACAGATGACTAGCTCAAATCCTTTTGCATAAGGCTGGCCGTCAGCAAAACTGTTTAGGAGGGATAAAAGTTTTGGTTCTTTCTATTTGTCCATAAGATATGCATTCTTATTTCCTTCCAAGTTTCTAAGTTCCCTCCATTTCTCTTTTCCTGTGGCTACAGAGGCCCATCCAGACCCAAATCTCCAGCAGTACCGGTGTTCCAGATCTTCATATTCTTAGAATTAGTTAAGTATACTGTTCTTATGTCTTAACTACTTAGGGCACAGGCTTCTGGTAAAGTAAATCAAGTACAGTAATTTATTATAACGTAGCAAATAAACTAATTTACATTGCAAAATAATAAAAAAATCAAATAAACTAATTAAGGTGATAATGACTACTAGCTAAATGTGTTTCCTACTCAGCTAATCCTGGTGGTGTGGCAGTATAGTTGTCATTAAGTGCACCAGGCTTGAGTTGGCCTGGGCTCAGCTCCTAAGTCCAGCACCCACCACCAGCTATGTGAACCTGGGCAAGGTTTCCTAATCTGTGCTTAGGTTCTCCAGCTGTAAAATGGGAACGCCATTTTCTACTTCATACGCTTGTTGGGATCATCACGTGAGATACGGCATAAATTACTAATTACAGGGCCTGGCACATAGTCAGTGCTTGATAAAGATCTACAACTATGGTTATTGTTATTATTGCTGTTTTTAAACTAGGAGCCTTCAAAACTTTAACGCAAAGACATGAGTAATGTGGGAATTTCAGTCATAATGACAGGGCCCAGGAATGAGCTCCTGAGGGGGCAAAGGAAGGATTCCTTAGATGTGCCTCCATCTTAACCACAAGGAGGTTGTCTCTTCACACAAATGCAGATCTAGCTCTGCGTATCCATTAAAGGATAGACTCGAAGTTCCTCAAGGTAGAGTCTGTGTCTGGTTCACTACTGTGCCCCTAGCACCTAACACAATGGCTGGCATATAGTTGGTGCTCAATTAATTTTGTTGAATGAGTAAATAATAAAAACATCCTGATGGGAAAGTTTCTAAAATCAATGCTGTTTCCTGACACCACAGCTAAAAGCGTTCCAAGATAATTACAAGGTTTGTCATCCTAAGAGCCTCATAAATTGGTAAGATGATCATTAAAGTTTTGTTATTTACACTTAAATCTGAGACTTACTATTTTGCAAAATTATTTTGCTATTTTTGAATGTATGCAATAGTGACATCATGTTTCACTCAATTCTCATCCTACAAATTTCAAGGTATCATGATATTCAATCAAATAACCTAGTAAATGAGTTATAAGTTTGCATTGGAGCCTGCAAATCAGTGGTGTTTCTTCCTTTTTTCTTTCATTTTTTCTGGTGAAGTCTTGTTACTCTAAAAGATCTGAGTTTTTTGAAGAAAGGCAAAGAAGGCTTAGATAAATATCATGTATGAATTATGTGATTATAAAGTTTTTGAACATGTTTCTCAAGAACATAACCATAAATACAGGGTTTCAAAAACTAAATCAAGGACACTCATGTTGGGCGTGGTGAGGCCAGGGTTTCTGATCAGATTTCAGGGCTGGCCTTGCATTATATGTAATAATGTGGTTTCTTGGATACTCTTAAGGGAGCTAATAAAGAAAATTCTTTTTCCTGTTCACTGACACCTAAAATCCTTTAAAGATAAGGATGAGAGGAAATTGCAAATAACATCAATTGTTTCTCTAGAAGCAGGTTTTGCTAGTGATACAGAGAAATTATAGCATTTCAAAGAGATCCTGGGGGTACTGATTTAGGAGGGAAAGCAAAGGATTCAGAAGGGACTGGGGACTAAAAACAGAGGGCCAAGGAAGAACCTATGTGTTCAATTGCACTTTGAGGAGGCAAGTGGTTACTTTCAAGTTTATATATCTTTTCGTTTGCATATAATTAAATAATTGTAAAAAATACTGCAAAATTAAATATAATCTTGATCCATTAGATTGACAATCAATCAGGAAGCTTGAGGCTTGGTAACCTGAGGGGGATTTAATAAGAATCCATTAAAACAACTTGTTATAAAAAAGGCATTTGGAAAATTTCCCCAAAAGAAATATTAAGCAACCAATATGGAAACCAAAGGATAGAACTGCCTGGGTCCATTTGTATCAGAGAGATTAATGAATGACTTTTCTCACTAGCAATGCAGACTAGCAATTAAATGTTGCATTTATGAGTGTTGTTCTTTTTTGCTCTTTTTAATGAGACTCAGGGCCATAATTAGGCACAGCCATAGTTACATGCAAATGAGTCCTATATTTGGTCGGTAGGGACAATATAGTAAAGAGTGCATCTTCAATTCTGAGACAAGATGCACAGATCATGATACAAAATAAACATGATTTCTAAGTAATGCCAAATAAATAAATTACCTTTGGGATAAAAAATTCTAAAGGATATGAAATTCAGGTTTATTTGGGAACCCAGGAAGCCTAGAGGATGGGCGTTCTGCTTAATGACAAGTGCTTACAGGTCTTTCATGCTGCAGAATTGATGACTTCCCGGGTTCATATTCAAAAATACTCCTTGGCTCAGAACGGAATTTTCTCGTGTCCACTTTTCTGTCTGGAGGATCCCAGTCATGCCTAGAAATAAACAACAGATTACATATTAAAATAATCCTCTATGCTTAAAGCAGTTATATAAAACCACTCACTATCTGTTTTCAAAGTTAATTTCAGTATAGATTTTTTAAAAGGTCTCTGAGGATAAAAAGTTAATCTGCAGCCAATAGCACATTTATGTTTTGTTTTGCATAAATGATTTAAAGAAAGCCATTTCTTTGATTTCATACTATATTTTCCTCTATTTTTTTCCTCACAATGACTATACTCCTGCTGGCTCAAAAAGTCACATAAGGGGTTTCTAGATGTGCAGCCACTGATCTGCTAGTAAACCCTTGGGTCACAAATGGCAGCTGTGTATGTTTGTGTTTAGAATAAGTGGCGGTTATGCTCCATTAAGCTATGTGAATTTATCCCACCACTCTGTGACCTGGCATCCTTGATCGAAAGTGACAAGGAGTAATGCACACGCCATGTTTGATCTTGTTTATCTCACAAGCGGCAACATAGCTTGTCTGTGAAAAGTACAAAAGCACCACAGCGGGTACCATCCATAGGACCAAGTCATGTGGATGGGAGATCCACCTCTGGTGTTACCCTTGAAAAACCAGAGCCAGGCATCTGTCCCATTGCATAGGAGACCTTGGAATCAGCTCTTTCTCCTGAGCTAATATCCTTCAAGAGACAGTCAAGGAGGGACTCAGAAAATAAAGCTTTTCTACATGGCTGGGGCTGAAGAAGAAGGCTTCCTTTGGGTGGACCATTTTTGAGGAAGAAGGATTTTCTGACTATGGATGAGAGCAATTCTGACTTCGTGGAATGGAATGAAATTCTGACTCCATGGCATATTGGAAATAGAAGTGCTCTAAGAGACAGGAGAATTAGGGGTAAGTCTTGGCTTTCTAGTAAATTGATGAGCAATATTCAGCAGAGGTATTTTGAACACCACATGAGACAATGTATATGAAAGCCATCTAGAAATTTTTAAGGGATTATCATATTTCTTAGTGAGAGATTTATTTTCGCTAAACACATAGGACAAATAATACATTTAAATCTGAGTTAATTTTGGGTCTTTTTTAAATAGCAGAGATACTATTTTGTGTCTAGACAATTATTTCTCAAATTTAAGACATCACACTTATAAACATATAATTCATCCTGAGGAGATTGGTGTTAAAATGAGAATCTCTTCACACATGACATGTGCCTATTTTTGTGGTATCTTACACCCTATAAGATCATCAATTACCCTTAAAGGTACAATAGGGTGTTGAATATAATATTTCTGGGATGAATATGATAGATGGATGCTTCGTAACAAGTATTAATATTGAATAATTCTTATATCCTTATTTGTTAATTGCCAGTATAGCATGAGCTATAGCTTTAGTCAGAGCTGTGTTTGAATCCTGGTTTGGACATACTAGCTGGATGAGCCAAGCAACCTACTTTAATTCTCTAAACCACAGTTTCTTTCTCTCTAAAATGGGTTTAAAATAGAACATATCTCATTGGGTTGTTCTCAGAATTAAATGATATAATACAAGAAACATGCTTAGCCTCTTGCTCAGCTCACAGTGAGCTCTCAATAGAGGTTACCTATAAGTAGGATTATTAGTCATAATCCTAATAAAAATGACACAATAAAAGCGTGTTACAAATTTTTATTTTTGTGTGCACAGTCTCTATAAAAATATTTCAGTGGGGAAATGAAAATTACTATCATCTCGAAAAGCTGGTGGAAATGAGTCACAGACAGACACATTAACTAATGCCTTATTTATGATTTATGAATAACCTTCCCTGCTCTCAAAGAGATATTTTTGTGGATCAGAGGGGAAATTTTAAATTATTTATAGACCTAACACTTCAAATCTGAGGAAACTGAAAATCAACTGCATAGTCTCTGACCTTGCTATGCCAAAGGGAGTACATGTCAATTATTTCTACATATTTGTCTTCTTATATGCATCTATTGATCAAAAAGTAGAGATTGTGCCCATATTACTTCAGGTCTAACTTGGGTCACTATGATATGATGAACTAGGATTGTGAAAGCATTTGCTACAATCTCAATAGAGGAGGTCAACATGGTACATATATTGACTAATAAGATGACACGTGTAAGAATAGTAAGCTATTCTATCTCGGTAAGGTAAGCACAGATTCTTCTACTGAATGTCATGCAGTCTTATTTTTATCCTAAGCTAAATTTAGGCCACTTTGGGGGAAAATGCCTTACTTTTCTGTTGAAGACCGATCTCTTGATCGAAATGGTGGGACTGGAGGAGGAACATGTGGGGGAGGGATGGGGGGGGGGAGCATCCTTGAAGACATCGGTGCCATTGTCAGAGTGGCTTTTGGAGAGGGGTCTGTAGGTCTGGGTCTTTGCAGCAGGATGTGACTGAGCGCTGTAGGGTGAGTTGTACAGGCCTGTCATGAAACACAACACAACGAAACAAAACAGAAGCAAATAGCATTTTAAAAGTGCATTGAATTATTTGTACCCCACAAAATATTCAATGGTTTTACCAAAATTATTATCAATAAGCATATTCACAATGCATGCACTGGAGGGTATGTTCCTTATTGGTTTACTAATATTATGAATTTATTATTTTTAATATATTAATTCATTATTAATGTATTCTATATGCAAGCACTGATTAAAGTAAATCTTTGTTAATTATTTTGGAATCAGTAATAATTCAGACTGGTACTAGGAAGAATTACTAGTACTAGTAAATTTTCTCCTGGATAATATAAACTAATAAGATAGTTAAGGTTTCAGAGGAAGATTAAAAATATTTAACAGAACTATTTCCAATTATCTTTTATTACTTTAAAAGCTCTGATTTACATGTGATAATTGACATGTTAATTGCAAGCAAACAAAATGTTGAGCAAGTTATATATGTGCTGTGCAATAAGCTTATAGCGCATCTGGGGAAATGAGACACAAATAGAATTATGATTGAAAATAACTGGTAACATATGATAAAGTCCAAGTGAAGAAAATGTATATTAGGAATTAAAGGATTTTAGAAGATGGTGGATTGGTTAGAGAAGATATGGAACTGATAGCACTAGTTAGCCCTGAAGGATTAGTTTGGGTGAGTAGAGGGAAGAGGGCAGCAAAGATGCCATAGAAAAAAAAAAAAGAGGCAGAAAGTGCAAGACATAGAAGAGCGGGATGTAGGGTTAGTAGAAAGAGAAGACTAGTTGCATTCACCTTGTCTACTGATTAAATGGTAAAACTTCTAGAGGGCTCTGCAAGGTTATATGTAACTACTGTTCAATTTACTAATTACTAATGAATACAAAACTTCAATCTTAAAAATAATAAAAATTCTGAATTTCTCGCATCCTCAATCTTTTGAGCTAGGGCTATTTTCACTCATCTGCTTCTCCTGAAGGTCCATGCAAATTGCCATGACAAATAAAGAGCCAACGTCTGCACTTATTGCTTTGTCTCAATTCTACAGTCAGACTCCAACTTCAGAGCTTTTTAAAAACAAGCCCCACATTTCCAAACTGAGACTTAACTTAATGACAGTTTCGGCTCTCCCAGAAATGGAATCTTAAACCAGTCAATCAGGAGTCACGTGATCAGCACTGGTTAGGTCATCTGCCTGATAGATCCTGCCACCCCCTAAGGAAAGTAATCTTGCAATAACCTACCTGCTTTTTTGCCTAGTATAACTTCCTTGTTCCTGTTTCTTTCTGCTTATGAAAGTCTTTCATTTTGTACAGCTCCTTGGAGCTCCTTTCTATCTGCTAGATAGGATGCTGCTCGATTCATGAATCACTGGATAAAGCCAATAAGATCTTTAAAATTTACACAGTTGACTTTTGTTTTTTAACAAGGCTAAACACAGGAGGTGAGTTTGGATTACCTGTGTCCAGGTAAAAGTTGAGGGAAACATCTTAGCGGGCCTCCTGCTATCATCTGGAAAAGCGAGGATGGAAAACCAGAGGTCTCGCGTCTTGCTAAGCTTGTTCTGCTCGTTTTTTCTTCTATTTGTCTTTGGAGACTAGTAGCAGAATTCCTGACAGTTAAAGGGCTTGAGTGCTGGCCTTTGGGCATCAAGGAGGGGAGAACCTCATGCAGTTCTGAGGCCAGGCTGGCAGGGGGACCCCTACATGAGGTTGCAGCTGCTGGAGGGGGGTGAGCAATCTGAGCTTCAGAGTCTACTCCAAAGAAAGGAAAACCAGACACTGTGCAACTGCCCCGAGCCTCCGGCCGGGCAGTGACAGGAGGCCCTGTGTGGGATCCCCTGATATGACATTCAGGAGAAAGCAATGATGGGAAATATTTTTTAGGGGTCCCACACTCCAGCCTGCAACCGCTTCACAAAGTACCAACGCTCTCAAATACAAGTGAAATGCCCGGAATTGAAGTCGTTCCGTTACGACCACGGGCAACTCTGAGTCAGAAAAGTGGCCGAGCAAAGTGAGATTTTTAAAAATCCTTCAATGAATGGCTGCATTTTGAAGCAAAAGCGTGGACAAGGTCACGAAATACTTTGCTTGACTTGTTTTCTGTGAAGTCTATCTGAAAGATCTTATGCAACTGTAATCTCTCTCTCTATGGCTAAAAGGAGATCTTTATCTTATTTTATAGTCCCCCCCTCCCGTATGTCTTTCATGCTGTCCTTCACACTTGGGTTAAACATTCCTGAAGCTGAGAATAAACTAACAGTGGGAATGAATGAGATAAAACAGTATCAGTTCTCATTTCCATGAGAAAAGATCAATCCTTTTGTTACGCATGCTCTGGGAAAAGAAAAAAGCATCCTCTTAATCGTAGAAACTGAAAACATGCACTCAGAGTAGTGAAAAAGTCACTGTGAAGTTCTTCCAAGCATGATTGAGCATACAACAGTCATTGCGAGCAAGCAAACCCATCCTACCTGCATTATATGTATAAGGAGTATTATACATGTCTGTGTCATCATCTAGAAAATGAAACATAAATATTATGGTAATAAAGATTCGGTCACCATAGCAGAACAAGACAGGAGAACTTCAGAAAAACAACAGAAATTTGTTAGAAAACCAATGTGTTTTTCCCAGTTCATAACACCATTTTTTAAATTTTCAATTGTTGTTGTTTTTGCTGGGCCTCTGCAGATGGATCGCTCTTGTCTGGAACAAATTTGCTCTGCTGCCCTCTGCACAGCATACAAGGTCAGTCTCTTTTCCTCCTTTCCCCAGGCAGCCATCTCTTCTGGATCATGAATTTCCTTAAGTAAGTGCTTTAAAGATTTCTTGTCAACTCAGTGAAACCTACTTATGCTCACTTTCTTGATAAGGAGCAGACTTGTGTGGACAGAGGACTAATGAGTCTGTTTAAGTACACAATATGCCACATCAGTTTATATTGTGAGAAGGGAAGGACAAAGGGATAAGAGCAGAACACCTGGCACCCCTCCAAGGGTCACCTTGCAAGAAGCTTCTTGGCAGCTTAGGGCTGAGGCAGGAGCACAGGAGTCTGTGATTTGAGGGGTGATGTAACTAGAACAAAGAGGAATGTTGAAAAGAAAGAGGGAGGGCCTTGAAGTTTGCTAGAGTCTTCACATTTTGTGTGGACCAAAACTGTACAAAGGGGAGTATACATATACATCCTTCAACCCACAAGGACTTGATCAGAAAACATAACAACACACATACCTGGTTTGTGCACCATGTGAATTTGCTTAAACATTGTCTTGTACCAGTCCTTTGGTCTGTCAACTGTCTACAAAAGAGAACATCCAAATAGTCACAAAACTGGTTCCAAATATACATTGTTCCTCAACGTTTTTCTTTCTATAGTTTATCTTTTTTAATATCAGACTTCTGTTCTGTGATTAAAAAATCTATTTCATGATGACAATACCAGTAACGTATCCAATAATGCAGGCAGTTTGCAAATATATTACCCTTGTTTGATTTTAGGTGGAATTGGAACATTCTATGCTGTGGTTTTATTTTTTCCAGATCATAGCTGTGCCCAGCACTAGATAGTTGATATTTGCACAAGCATATTTATATAAAAATAACTGAATAAAAGTTATAATGTTGTAATAGTTTGCTTCACTTCTTTTGGTGACAATTATCATTATCCTTAAAAACCTTTTAGTGAATGTTCTGTTCAAGAGATTATTTTTAGAATGAACTAGGGAATATTTTTGACTCAAACTGTTTTCTGATCATCAGTTTACAATTAGAGGAATAAAAATTTAATATTTGCTAGTCTAAGTTATGAAAACTTTGAATCTAGTAAACAATCTAAGGTCCTAGAGCAAATCTAAAAATGTAGACATTGTTTCAAATTTTTTTTAACATGATGAGAAAATGTAGGCAACATTTGCCTTGCTAAATTTTAAGTGCCTTGGGAGTAGAAGCTCCTTATGCATCCCAGGCTTTTGACAAGATAGAAAGAGTGGGCTGTAGTGGCAAGATGAAATTAATGTCAGATCAACCTAGATTCAAATCTTGGTTCGTTTAAAAACTGTTTCCTGCTTCCTAGCAATATGAGTTTGGGCAAGTGAGGTAACGTTTTAGAGCCTCAGGATTCTCCTCTCTAAAATGAAATAACTTTATCTTATATAACAAACTGTCATTGGACTGTTATGGAAACTGAATGAGACAATGTATACAAAAGGCCTAGAACAATTCCTAAACTATAAGAAATACTCAATAAATAATAACAGTAGGGAACTTCAAATATTTATCAAATAAAATAATGAATGAATCCAGGTTATTGGATGGAATGCTACCTTATTATATACCTGTGAAAGTAGATGTACACTTTTTAATCAAAATTAAAGATTTTGCTTGGCAAGATCTTTATCTCAACATTTCCAGAGCTACTGGGGCAAGAAACTCAACCATTCTGTGTATAGTCACTAAATATACCAGATTTTTCAAGACAGTTCTCTTGATATAAAACACTCTGTTAGGACTGCCACAAAAATATTCCTGTATTTGTTAGACTGAGCTTTGGTTTAGATTTTATATCATGATTTTTCTCTCAGAAATGTGGTCATTGCATTTTTCATCTGGAAATTGAACATTTTGTGCTATATCTAAATTTAGTTTGATCTCTAAGAATATCTGATTCTGGTAATCACCATAAATATAGATTAACATTAAGGGCTACTTGACTTTTTGTGAATCACCTCTTCATTCATTCCAGGCTCTTTCTACAATGGAAAAATTGAGGAGATTGTTGATTGACCTTACATTCAAATGGGGGGAGCTGGTGGGGGGGTGCTGTGATGAAGCAGGAGTCTAGCTATTAGTTGCTGGTTTAAACAAAGTAGTTGAACATGTATCTTGAAGTGACATTTATTTTCATAAAAGATGGGTTTCTCTTTCATTAAGCTTTATTTCCTTTAGAGTATTCAGCAACAGAATATAAGACAGAACTACATGCAAAAGTGTCTCCCAGCCATACCTGGACGTAACCAATGGCAACAAGGAAGCCTAATAAGTAAGTTATGTCACTGTACATGGCAATGTATCTTGACAGACAGGATTGTTTTCTTCACTTGCTGAAGGGCACATATCAGACAGGATCTCAGTTCTGCCATCTGCTAGCTTTATATGGTGAGCACAGAGATGCCAGGAAATGCCCGGTCGGTTGGCAAAGAGGAATATGAAACTGGTAAAAGAAAATACTAAAACCCTATGTCCCTTTCTAAAAGAAGTACTCTAAGCATTTAAAGTTCCTTTTATAAATACCATCATGGAGATTGTTATGGCTACCATTGAGATGAAGTAAATAGAAGTCTACTCAAATTTGAGGAAGTTTACTCTTGTATGTGTCCTTCAAAATTATTTTGCACGGACAGTAACTACGAGTAATTCACTATTCAGTTGTTTTCTAGAAACTTGGCTGAATATACCTGAATTTTTACATTCTTATAGTTTACAAAACATCAGAACTCTACATAGATTGATCATGCAGAGATTCCCAAAAAGGGAAAAGACACATATTTTCTACACACCACTATACAGTTATTCTGTTTTTGCCCCTTTCAAGGTTTGAAAATGCTCAAACAATATTATATTTGAACTAGAAGAAAAGAATCTTTTATTTCACTTAACTAGCTGGCCTTAATTAGACAATCTCATGGGATCTGAAACCTAGCGCTTTTTGTTAAGAATGGCAGTAAAAGGCTAACAGACGTCCCCAGTCACATGAGGGGAACAGGCTGGGGAGCTGCTTCGCTTTGTTCAAATAGCTCAAAGGTACATTTGTTGACTCTTGGCTTTCTAGAGTTTCGAGATTACTTTGCAAAATTCTGTTTCTTTGGTATATGCTGGTTGCATGAAATGAGACCATAACATGATACATGAAGACAGTACTGCCTTTGCTGTATACACCCAAGCAGAAAGGCCAGGTAAAGCAATCTGAGCCTGATAATCATTACTTTCTACTGGGACGAGAAAGAAAAACAACCTTTGGAGATTCTTGGCTGCTGTGGCTCAGCGACGGCCTGACTCAACATTTATAAACACAGCTATACTTGGGGATGTGCTCTGCAAGGCTGAAAAATAGGAAATGTGAACAAGAGTCTTCCCAAACCGGTACCTTCTTTGTAAAGTTTTCAAAGCCTAAATAAGAGCACAACTGTACATAAAAATTATGGCTCCTTATAAGGAACTTCTGGGTTGTTTATATTTTATTTTCTATTTTATAGAAAGGAAACTAGCATTGAAGGTTTAGTATATGTGTTTGCTTATGCATATCTAAACATGCTTTTGGGCAGTAGATAAATAATATAAAAATTTTAATATTACTTGATTTTCACTAACCATCTATAACATCTCAGTTTTTTCCTTTTGAAAACTAACAAGGAAAGCCTTACTATTTAAGAAAATTATGTCTTCTGGATAAAAAAAAATGGTCCAGCTTTGCATGTCCATTTTTACATATCATTTATTGTAAATAAGTGATAGACCACCCAGAGTCTCAGATAAAATTCTTTCAGACAGAATCTATAACTACGTAGAATCTGAGATTGCCTAATTTATCTAAATACCATGCCTCAAAGGTCAATTAAATATAAACATTGACACCATACCTGTCTGATACTATCCCTCCATTACTAGGAAAAAAATACAAATTTAACCCTTTTGAGTCAGAAATCTTAAAAGGGAAACAAACGACAAAACACCATCACCGGGAACATAGAGTTGCTATAAGATTAAGAACGTTAGTCACAATCCCTGAAGTTTTTCTGTCACTTAAATATGACAATCATCAGTTCCAACATAGAATTTGCGGACTTTATAATTAGTCACAGTCAACATTCCCGGAATCTAATGAGTCTAAAAACCCAGTGACTGCTACACAGACTCACTTTTTGGCTTCCAATTCTAATACGGATGCTTGGAATAATCAATTTTTAACTCTTCTCTCTGTATATAGAACACAGGAGCCACACACGATAAATGCAAATTCAAGGAGAGAAGAAAACCCCCACATTTTATCATTAGTTCTTTTTGAGCGTCTCCAATGGTACCTGCTTTTTTCCTGCTCTTTCTCATTCTTTTCCTCTATCCACTATTCTTGTCTCTGGCCCCCCAGGTCTGCATTCCGGGGAAGCAGCTCTTGGCAATGCCCCAGCCGGTTCTGTGGGTGTTGCAGACACAGTGAGCTCCGTTGCAGCCTGAGCTCCATTCTCACCCTGCGCCCAGCTTCACCTGCAAAGGCCTTGCTGCTCTCATCCTGGTTGTCCTAGTCCTCCTCGCCGGCCAGCACAGACCTCCTCTTCAAGTGGACTGGGGCAGCAAGCTGCCGGCCCGCGCTCTCAGGGCTGCCTCTGCTGGTGCTTAGCTTTGCCAGAAGGGGCTGCCCTGACACACTGCGCAACGCTTTGGCAGAGTTTAAAGACTAAAAAAAAAAAAATCCAAACACTTTCACTTATCATCCCCGGGAGAGCTCTCAGCAGGCACGGCTGAAGACGGACAGTAAAATGTGTATTTTCTTCAGACAGTTTTTCCTTTTCCATGGCGTTAACTCCCTTCACTGCAATCATCGCACCTCCCAACTCCCAATTCACAACTCCCAATCTCCTGGTGTTAACACACATCCATTTCAAGAAACACATCTCTGGTTGATTTGCAATGCACGTGGGAATTCAATGCAGCCAAAGAATTCACATTTTCTTGTTCTTTCTCTTTTCTCTCTATTGCCCTGACACTCCTTGGGTAAAAGGTAAAACAAAACAAAACATACTTTTATTGCTTAACAAAATCACAATTTTCATGATTTTTAATTGAAATGGAAAAGCAGGTTGGGTAATTATCTTCAATCGACAGTTCCCTTTCTCTGCTATGCGCAGCATAACATTCATGAGAACTCAGATGGCACAGAGGGCAATCCTCATTATATAAGACCATAGGAATGCACAAAGCCATCGACAATCCATCCTTTGTGGAATTTGTGCACGGCCCCAGAGCAACGCGCATGCTGGCATTTCATACCGTTCTAATTGCCGTGGGGATTCCAGATTCATCCACGGGCCCGATCCCCGGGTAATGCGGGGCTTTGATGACCGTCACTCTCTTCTCTTCCTCTGAGGATCTGTACAGTGGTATGGAGCTGCCCATGCTGCCGTCCAGAGATTGCGCATGCTGGGGATATGTGTCTGTGGAATCTGTGGAGAAAATTGGGTGAAATATAATATATTTGATGCACAAGGAATCATAAATCAATGGTGCCTTTTGTATATTTATGCCAACTTGTAACACAGAGTCTTCATCACTATCTCTTTTAACTCATATACCTTCAGTTTGAATCGCTCATTGTTAACATGTAGGTGTATATTGAACAGACCTTTAGCAACAATATCCTCATCATTTTACAAAGAAAGATGAAGGGAAGGATGACATCTGTTTAAAGACCCGGTGGCCATGTGGCAGCCACTGTAAGAAAGCACTTTACGTGCATTATCTCATATTATCCTTTTACTAATCTTGAAAGGGGAGGGATCCATTTTATAGATGAGGGGTAGAAGCTGAGACAAGTTTAATAATTTCCCTCAGGTCATAATTAATATTAGTTTTGTGAAACTGCTGACTACCATTATTTACAAGTACTGAAATGTACTCTTAGGACAAAAGATATGACTGTTGAGTCTACGACAGCGATTTCATAAATATAAAGTGAAAACAAAAATCGCAGTAAGAAATCTTCACATCCAAACATATACTTGGATGTGAAGGCTTATAGGTAAATAAATGATTTTAAATTATTAGTATTAAGTTTTATTTAAGTCATCATGATGGCCATAATATCTTTGCTTTTAAAATATCAAAAACTACAACTTCAAACCCCTTGAGTATAAAAATTGCCCTAAGCATGTAAATTAGATGCGATTTATCATGTTCCTATCTTCATGCCATCTTTATTAACTTTTAGGATACTTTCATAAGAAACAGAGAAGACACATATGTACTATACGTTCTACTTATTCTTAGTTCACAGATATTTATGAAAATCAACATTATTACCTTTATCATGTACAATTGATAATAGGACTTCTTGTTTTTTTACAACAAATTTCAAAATTCTGGTGACCAAGAATGATTCTTTGCCATGGTTTGTCAGATCTGTCCCTCAGAAAGGTCTCTTTTTATGTGGATATTTAAAGTCCCAGTGTTTCAGGATAGCATTGATTGATTATCTATGTGTCTATGTATGTATACAGAAACATATCTATCTAAAGATATGACTGTGTTTTTTGTAGCAAATTTATATAAAACTTCATAAGTAAGATTTTTAAAAAATTTTACACATCATTATAAAGATAAGTAGAGATAAGACTCCTATAAGCCAACATCCATTATAACCTTTATAACTGCTATTACTACTATTAGGGCTATTTTGAATTTAGTTTGCAACAGAAAAGCAGTTTCAATCCATTTCTGATGAAGAACGAATCAGGCTGGGATGAAGACTGATTTATGTGCCATTGTATGTAAAAATTTCTTTTCCAGGAAACTCCAAATTAAGACACAATGTGATATTTGACCTTGATTTTCCATTTAACTCCAATAATGATTTGAGTGGGCAACTAGGATGCTAGTATTTCTATCAAGCAACAGATATTTTTTGAGCACCTGGTATCTGCAAAGTCCCAGGCTAAGCAAACAGTATTTAACTCTGTCTTTATTTATGGTTCATAAGATTCTATGAACTTATAGCTTATATAACATGTCAGCCTTTTATTATTCTCTGATATGATCCGCTCTCATGTTTGTAGTCTTTTGACCTCAACTAAATATAAAGTTCCTCTAGGACAGGAAAGATTCATATATTCTCCTCAGGACCTATCTCAGCACTGGCCAATTGGAATTTGTTCCATGTTTATATAGGGAATTTCTTTCCGTGTAGTATAGTTGAGTTCTACAATGCACGTATTGGATGTTGACATAAAATGTTCCTGGGTAGACTAGTAGCATCATGTTCTTTCAATACACAGACGGTGTTGGGGAAGAGGGTGTGTGCATGCTGCCAAAGAGGAAACTGGAGTTAAAGCTGTGTGTTCTAGTTTCTTTCTCTCTGTTGTTGGTTGTTGGTGGTCAGAGGATCGGTCCTCTCCTACTTTTCTGAGAGATGTGCGGTGGTCACCCTATCCTCCGCCTTCCTCCCTGCTGCCTGCTGCCCTGGAAGCCTGCCAGTTGCTCAACATCATGGAACCTTTTTCAGCTTGAATTCAGATGATGGTTCGATTTGGTCTGTTCTTTAATGTTTTGGGTTATGTTTTTACATTTTTGAAAACCCAGAAATATTTATTACATTATTTTCTAAACCGTCCAATACATTTTGCCACCTAAAAATGTTTCTATCATTATAGAGTGCAGCTTCTTTGCCAAGAGGCTTCAAAGAGTTCACGATCCCCATGAAATTGTATGCTTAAAAATTTTTATGAATGTTCAAATGTTCCTTTTTTTTTTGTCTGGAGCAGAACTATATCTTTCATCTAATTCTTAATTCCAGAAGATTGAAGAACTCTCTCTATAAAATTCTGGAATTATCATTTAAAGGAACCCACATCCCTGACTGATGGTCTCTGGCCTCAGTTAGATTAGTTCACTCCTTTGTGAGGCAGTAGTTCAGCGTTTACTACTTTGTGAGACAGCCTGTCCCCTTGTTAGACTGTTCTAACTGTTAATGAGTTCCTCCAAATATACGGCAAAAGAATTTTCTACAATGAAAGCTCTTCCACAAAAGAATGGGCTGCCTTGAAAATGGATAATATTTGCCATCCATAGAAACGCACTATATGAATGTTTTCCTGGTGCTGTGACCTCTTATCTCCCTAACTATCCATCTTTTTCTTTTTCTTTCTACCCCACCACCCCAAACATCTAATAGCCTTCTCAAGACTCAGATTTAGATGCAGTCATCATCTTGGAATAGCTGGGTGCCTATTTTTTACAATGTTGAATCTATGCAGTCCCTAATTCCTCCCCTAGGATAGGGTCATTGAATAGCAGAGTGTCGAATGTTTCTGCCTCCTTTTTAAAAAATTACTTTGATGCTTTATATTTTTCTCATGTGGTTTGTACTTGCTCTGTTGAAATGGTCATGAAAATCATGACTATCAAATGACTTACCAAGTGACCGGCCATGCTGCATGATAATGCTGGAATTGAGTGAGCCTGGTAGAGAGTAAGCTGATGGGGAAAATGGCCTTTGGTAGTAACTCATTGGACTCACAGCCCCTCCAGAGCTTCCATTCACTGTTATCTGGCTCTGAGAAAAGTGTAAAGACATCCCGTTAAACCACAGAGTCCCCTGTAAACATCATTCCTTTAGATGACAATAAGAGACTTGCATTCAAATGACAGTAATCAGCTGTCAAGTTTCTATTTACATTGAAAACTGGTGTCTAGAGAGATAGGGTACATTTTTTTCAGTGTCTTCTCTATCTTCCTTTATTTCTGAAAATCACTCTCTTATATGTCAGAGGACACAGAAGGGGATTAGGAAGGATGGAAGCAGCCAACTAGTGCACATGGCACTCTGCCAACAGAGATGCCAAAACGTATCAGTAGGAGTCAGTATAAAATAAACGTGGGGGGCGAATTTGCTCTTACATTCATGACTTAAGAAGTCAAAACACAGTCACGCTGCTCTACATGCGGGATTCGATATGAATGTTCTATGACATGAGCAAAAGGATTGGTTCTCAGACTTAGTCAAGGATATCTTCTGGGGAATAAATGTTTCCAGGCCAAGGTGACAAACATAAGGAACACAATTGTTTGGATTTATATATCATGAAGCAGTCTATTCTAGAAGAATCAGATACCCGGCAGAGCATCAGAAAGACATATTAAACCACTGGCTTTTACTTATTCCACTCTCATTTAGGATTTTATGGGCCTCTGTTTGGTTTCTTAATAATCTATTGTTTTAATTGCTTTATATATGAGTATTTTATATCCCCAATGTTATTTCAAGCTTCTTGTTGGAGATGGTCATGTATATGCTTCTTATATATATATTTTTTTATAACATGCAACCTGTTGTTAATAACATGGTAGATATTAGAAAGATACATATTCTAATTGAATTGAATCAGCTTAGTTCATAGAGGTTGAGCTCACCACTATTAAGCATATGTATCTATCCACAACACAGCCCTGAGCATTGTAGAGATTACATAATGCATGCGAATGAGACCAAACATTAGTAAGAGCATTTAGTTAAAATGACCTTACAGCTGAAAACACACACACACATGCACATAGATAAAGAATCATAATTTGTGAACTTTTTCTACTTATTTTAAAACAAAGTAAACTTCTATTATACCAGCCTGAAACACAGATGGACAATTAATTGCATATTTTCATGATTTTTCACTTTGAAGCAGATATGTTTTCAAATGATCTAGAATAAATCCAATTTCATTACTTTATAGTCAAACCACATCTGTCCTAAGGTCAATAAACATTTCATTATATTGACTGTGCTTGTTGATTAAGTTCTTCTCTAAGCTGTTACAGAAATCACTCTCATATCATAAGCAACCATATCTTTAGGTTCTTCTACCTGAAGAGCACTGGACATGCAAAGAAGTGTGAGGCACTGGCCACCCAAATGCTACAGAGCCCTTGCGTACCTCTGCTGAATTATTTGAGAATAGTTTTGCTTCCTTGCCCAAATCAAGTTTGGTTGATCTTTGTAAATATAATTCTAATACTATTGTTATAATTTCCGTTAAAAGCAGGGGAATTCTTCTTATTAAAAACCATTAAGTTACTATGTTACTAAACTTAGAAAAGTTGCCCTGAATCCTATTTTGATGCTTTCAATAATATTGATTATGTATTAAAAAAAATTACTGCTAATAGATTTACTCTTTCCTTGTGTTAAACCAATTTGGGTTTCACTAATGAAATAACACCATTAGAATTTCAGGACATAGTTTATTGCCATAGTGAATTAATTATTAGGAAAATCGTCTCATGGAAAATCTATGCACAATTTAAACTGCTACTTAAAACTAATTTCAGCTGCAGTTATACTCTTGCACCTACAAGACTATATGTATACCTCTCAGGCTCCTAAATTGTCTTAAAAACAGAAAATTAAATAGATTAGTATATAAATTGATATACTATCACTGATTTGTTTTTAATTAAAGGCTCTGATAACATTCCTTAAAGTTTTAAAAGTTAAGAACTATTGAAGGCATAGTAGAACACAGAGAAATCCATGCCTGCCGAGCTCCCGGCACTGGTGTTGGGGGGCTCTGGGTGGTGTTAGTCCTGGAAAATGAGGCTCCTTCTGTAGCCAGTCACTCAATAGAACATTTCAGTCCAAAGTTTTATACCCAGCCATTGAATGAATACTAAATCCCATCCAATAAAAAGTATCCTTTGTTTACTGTAATTGCAACATCTTGAAAAACATATGGCTTATAATATTTCTCTATGCATGAAATTTGCAGATTTATGACCTTGATATAACATTTAAACTACGTAGCACAACTAAAATTTTGTCTATGACAGTGCTTATTTAGAACATCATTATAAAATCAATTTTAGAAAAAAATTTCCATTTTTTTCCCCTAAAGTTGTGTGCCTTTCAAATTGAAGCCATTATGTATACACTGTATGCAATTGAAAATCTTCGCCATAAAATTTTGAAGCATTTTAGTCATTCATAAATCATTTATTAGGGACTGCTTGTCATATGGACATTGAAATGATATAATATGCATGAGAAATATTTATATATTGCTATAAATGGAAGATAAATGATTAATATATAAAATAATAAGTGTATTCATAAATTTCTACACTGGAATGGCTCAGGAAAAATAATTCCCCAAACATGATAGGGCTGAATTTCTGCAATGTAGATTAAGATTATTTACATCATTCACTCCTGTAAGACTGATGGGTTCAAAAGAAGTAGTTGTTAGTGCATGGGGGACAAGAAGAATTAGCATCATGCAGTCAGTAATCATGTAGGTGAGAAACAAGGCTATATAAATTATTCACACAAGACGCATTCAAATGAATCTCTGAGGTAAACTGTTATCTACCAGGATTTAATACTGGGTTAAAATTTTTGAAAAATTTAGACTCTTTCTATAATCTAACCATCATAATATTATATGTATACTTTGCTAAATTTCTCAGATAACTTCTTAAGGCAAGTCACTGTACACCTCATTAGCTAGAGCAACACAGTGTAAACATAACTGACTCTAAAATGAATGAAGAGAATATAATTGAATTTTTCAGCCCAAAGTAGGCTATGAGGATGACTGTAATGGATTTCCCCGTAGACTGGAAAGAATTGGTTTACTAATAATCAACACCTATGCGAATAACAATGCTCAGCAGCAAAATGAGATGGCAGACAAGAACTCAGTCCTTTTGACCTTTGGAGATCTGTTAAAAAATGATGGGGCCGGCTCCGTGGCTTGGCGGTTAAGTGCGCGCGCTCTGATGCTGGCGACCCGGGTTCGGATCCCGGGCACGCCCCAAGGCACCACTTCTCCGTCCAACCCGAGGCCGAGTCCCACGTACAGCAACTAGAAGGATGTGAACCTATGACGTACAACTATCTACTGGGGCTTTGGGGGGAAAAAAATGAATAAATAAAATCTAAAAAAAAAAAAAAAAAAAAAAAAATGATGGAGGCAAAGGAAGGAAGAATAAACACATGTATGGCAGCAGGAGTGGTTAGAGTCGTGGCAGCTCTCACGGCAGACTTCTGACCCAAGCTTGGGGAGGTATTTCAGAATGGTCAGTGGTGTCAGAGTTAGCTATGTGCAGCTCATCTGGGATGGCTGGGGAGGACTCGCTCGAGGAGCAGGAGGAGTGCTCCCCCAAGAAGAAGTCTGTAGTGAGAGATCCTGCGACGTTGCTGTGGATAAGAGGGTCAGGAGCAAGGAGAGGAGGTTTATATAGACAACGTGCAGGTGTGAGGGCCCCACATCAGCAGGTGGTGGCAGAATAAGTGATGCGGGGCTGGAGCCACCGTCTCATGAGAAGGTGGTTCAGTTAAATGGTACCACAGAAGGAGGGCATGAAGAAGAGGCTTCTGGTGTGGTTTGTCTGTGTGTCTGTGAAGCATTTACCTCCAGCAGATTGGCAGTTAAGTTCTGGTTTCCAAGCTGAGTTTGAGGAAAAAATAATAAGAGATATAAATGATCCAATTAATAAAAACATCTCTTTTTGCAATGTGGCAGAGAAAGCAAAGCATCGGTTTTATTTTCAAGCACTTTAAGGAAATACATTCAGAGGGATTAGGTGCCAACCACACAGTACAGATAAAGCTTGAAAACACAAAGAAAAGGAATCCAGTAAGTGTTTTTTGGAAATAAGACCAGTTTTCACACAGCACTGCACTGTAATTTTGAGTGGGGGCTTGAGAGTGTTGGCATAATGGAATTTTTTCCTCAGTAGTTTTAGTTTTTGTACTTATGATGGTGAAATGATACCAGGTTGTCTATTGGTCAGCAGAATTAGTTTTCCATTCACTAGAAAAATCTTTGTAGCAGTCTACACCCCCCCCCAAGAAAATGTCCCCAAAATATAAATCAATTTGCCTCACTTTTTTCTGACTTATGGATCTAAAGACTGATCAAACTAAAAACAACTAACTGGAAAGGGAATTTTGTTTCCTTTCCACCCGTTGAATCTCCTTTTTGATTTCATTGTAAACTGCTAAAAGAATTGAACTTTAAAATATCCTAGCAGTGCAAATAGTGGTACCTATGTGAAAAGGAAGTGAAAAAGAAAACCAGCCACTGATGAGGGTTAGAGTATACTCTAGTTGGTTAGAACTACTGTTGGTTTTAAATCTTAGGTAAAGGAGAAAGAAACGGAAGGAGAAAGAAAAGGTTTAATACCTCCAAGGCTATACAACCCAAGAGGCTAAACATGGTGGAGGGGTTGTCTGTAAAAGGAAGAGGATGGATGGCCCATTAAAGGTTTTGTGGCTATTCATTGTAACCTTGATGACGTCTGTCCACACATATCAAACATGATGATAAGCATCAACCTCAACATGAGTGAATGAAACTCCAAAGCAAATTTTTTTTTCTTATTCCCCTGCACCTCCAAAATAGAGGTTTTTTTGAGTGTTTGATGTGGTGCCAGTTGTAAGACAGATAGCCAAAAGTATTATGGGATATTAGTATGAGGATGGGAAATGAAATCGAAAGAGCTGTATAAACTTAGAAATCTTGCCTAGTAAAGATTTAAGTGGTACCATTTGGTGTTCTCGGCCAGCCATCATTTTTATGACACTTGATGTCAAGCAGGCTGTTGATCTCATAAAAACTCATAATTTTTTTCCTCAGACTTTTGATTGAATACTTTAAAAAAATCTACCATATACAAAGGTGTCTTTCGTGGCTGGCCTGGTGACGTAGCAGTTAAGTTCACGCAATCCACTTCAGCGGCCTGGGGTTCACAGGTTCGGATCCCAGGCACGGCCCTAAGCATTGCCTATCAAGCCATGCTGTGGCAGCATCCCATATAAAGTAGAGGAGGATTGGCATGGATGTTAGCCCAGGGCTAATCTTCCTCAAAAACAAACAAACAAACAAACAAAAGTCTCTCTCAGTCCAAGAACATGAAAAATCTGATGAGAGCTATTAGTCCTTCTCTTAGAAAAAACGACAAATTAACATATACATAAAATTCTGCATAACCTTTAGGGTTCATAGATACTCTAAAGCACATTCTTTTTTTTTTTTTTTTGCTGAGGAAGATTCGCCCTGAGCTAACATCTGTGCCAATCTTCTTCTATTTTGTATGTGGGTTGCTGCCACAGCATAGCTGACAAGTGGTATAGGTCTGCACCCGGGATCTGAATCTGCAAACCTGGGCCGCCTAAGTGGAACACACCAAAGTTAACCAATATGCCACAGGGCCAGCCTCCTAAAGCATATTCTTAATCTAATAGGTTAAGAAACTCCAACTCTAAATAAAAAAAACAGATTTTTATTCTGTTTTTACTTAATAAGCTTTTTTCTTGTTATTTATATATATTTATTATAAATGTGATACTTTTTCACTGTATAAGGTTTAAAATCTCTAGAATTAACTGACAGAAATATTAGTTACGCAGAACTTAAAATATTTTAGTAGGAATGTACCTTTTTTATTAGTAAATTTTTATAATAATTGCAGATTTTATTGGAAGTAAAACTATAATAGTATGAAACTATAATAATTATAACTTAATATGTTAGAATTTTGCTACAAGTCTCAATGAATTCAGTATAGAGCAGTCTTGGGTTGGACAGTTTCAATGGAATTTCACATAACTGTGCAGTTTCACTAAAGAGGTCTCTATATAACATGAACCTCTTTAGCTTTGCTTATGCTAAGTGAAAATTCTGTTAAATAATATAAATCACGCAAAAGGATTTGAGTTATCTGCTCAAAGGAGGTTTCTTCCTTTAAAATTAAAAGGCAAAATCTAATAATTACAACCCTCTTGGGATTGGCTTGCCCATATCCTTTGGACTTGAAACATATCAAAAGCTAAAGCATATTCTCTCTAAAACCGCCATCGTTATGGGTTGGGTAATATGTTATTGTTATATTATGGGTAATATGATCAGTTTGTTTGTACAGTGTTATGTCTAGGAATAGTCTTTATCCATTCATTTATTATTCCAAAAAGAGTGTCTACAGAAAACAGAATTATTTCACTCTTTGAATTTCTCTCACCACCTCCTGATATGCTCACAGTTTTGAATCTTTTAGCATGTATGGGTGTGTGTGTGTGTGTGCATGTGTGTGTGAAGTTAACAGATGAAATGCCTCTTGGTGAGTCATACCCACACTTAAATTTCTATAGATAAAACTCAAAAGTTCAACAGTCTATTAGTCACCCGCACAAGAGCTTTGAAATATCTTGAGATAAAGATGTAAATTACCTCTTAGACTAGCTGAGGCTCCTTTTACACAACCCTGATGTCCACATGAATGAAATACCCTCTTAGACACAGAAGGAGAGAGAATCACAATGTATGTGTTTTCCTGAGGAGGATGTGAGATGAGTAGGAGGAAAAGTGTGAATAAGCGAAGAAGGAAGTATTTTCTCAATCTGGACTTCCTTGAAGGAGGAAAAACTAGTTTAAAACAAGAACAGTTGTGTTTTTTTCATACTGAATTGGTGGCAGATAGATGATTGCAGAAAACCATCATGGTTGTTTTGTGTCTCAGTATTTCAAGACCATGTAAAGGTTAAGGTGTTTGAAGATAAGTCAAATGTCACCAACTTTTCTTGAAGTTAAGTTCCTTTTTACATTCCCCAACTGTTGAGCCATAAGGGAGAGAAGAACTAGAAAAACCAGCTTGCTGTTGTCTGGTCTCTACAAAGGAAAGGGACAGTGCTTAAACCTCAACATACTTGGTACTCTAAGAGAGAGCACCTAGTTATTCAAAATAGCATTGAACATCTTGGTCCGAATGAATTCCATCCAGAATACCGAGGAGAACCTATGGATGAAACCTATGGATTGAACTCCTTGAGGAATTAGGGAGCAAGAGGACTCAAGAATGGTGACCTTCAGCAGTACAAAAAGTAAATTGGGTTGGATGTAAGCATTGCAAATTCAAGTGTCCACCCTGGGCCAGGGATGTATCCAGAATGTGCAAATCAGGCTGGGCGTTAGATAAGAGGAAATGATAGGAACTGGGGTGGAAAAGAGAAGGCATGTTCCTCCTAAAGGTGGCCAAATTAAAAATAAAATTAACTCAGTGGCAACCAAACAAAACATATCTATCGTCATAAGCTCCCAGACCATCAGTTTTTGACTCAGAAGATGCAGAAACTGGAGGTGAAAAAAGGATGGTGGGCTCGGTGTGGAGCTAGGGTATACAGAAAGGGAGCATGGTCTGGCAGGGCCAGGCTGAGGGTGATGCCAGTGAGGCACCTATCTCGGGTGCAAAATTAAATGGAGTGACAAAAACTCAGTAATTGAGATAAACACTATTTTAATGCAATCTTAGAAAAAAATCAAAATCAGTGCAAAAAAAAATCCATACTGAGCTAAATATCAAAAGTTTAAATAACAAACACTGCCATGATAAGCCATTTTGAAGATTGAGGTAAAAAGGAAAAATTCGTATCCCAGATTTTTAATGGAAGCAATAATAGAATAAAATAATAATATTTTCAATATCTGTTTTTTCCTGATCTTATTTTCAGTTGAGAGAATAGCCGTGTTTGACAATTTCCCCTTGACCAACAATGATCTTAAACAAATTTTAACTAATTTAAGATGAAGTAAAATGATAATAAATTCTGTTTTGGTATAAATAAAATATTTAGACTTTCAGTAATGTTTGGTTTTAATATATCTACTTTTCAACTTTCAATATTTTTTAAACTACTGAAATGTTCTAGAAAAAAATTGACAGTACAGGGGCTGGCCCAGTGGCATAGTGGTTGAGTTCATGTGCTTCGCTTTGGCGGCCACGGGTTCAGATCCCGGGCATGGACCTACGCAACTCTTGTCAAGCCGTGCTGTGGCAGGCATCCCACATATAGAGTGGAGGAGAATGGGCATGGATGTTGGCCCAGGGCCAATCTTCCTCAGCAAAAAGACGAGGATTGGCAACAGAGGTTATCTCAGGGCTAATCTTCCTCACTCCCCCCCCCAAAAAAATTAACAATACATAAAAAGATGTATATATGGGGAGTATATTTTTTTTTGTCTCAGATTCCAAATGGCTGACCTGGCACTGTGGTCTGGGATCTTAACATCGCCTCCTTTAACGTCTTTAATGGTTGAGCTTCTGGCCCTCATTTCTCAAGGAACGTATGAAATATGTGTTAAATATCAAGCAAAGGGATTTCACAGGTTTTTTAATCTGTTTTTCAATAGAATTGACAGTAAATACTTGAAAAAATATCTAGGAGGGAGTTATATAAAAATCAATCTTTATATTAAGAAATTATTTGCATTTTATTAGGTGTCATAATAGTATTTTCATTATTTTTTTTCCTCATCTGTCAGGTACAGGTACTAAAATTTCTACAAACTTAAGGATATCATATCTTATATTGACTTTAAAACACTACCAGGATAACTGGAGTTGACCGTTGAAAACAAATGGCAAAATAATGAAAATTGGTGAAGGCCTTGTGATGAGTACTTCTAATGGGTTTTATTATATAATTATCCATATCATTTTTTAGATTTTAAATTTCCACAGTAACTTTAAAATGAACAATTTAAGAATTTTTATGAAAAAGAAAAAAAACACAGTCAATCTTTACCTCCCACCTCCACTCCTCAGGGGATGAGGAAGAAGTGCTTGGCAGCCATGTTTTTACTAGGTGACTCCAATTCACTGGCCACAGCTGATTGTTTAGAAAGGGGAATAACTGAATCAAACTAGGCCAGTGAGGCACTGTCTCCTTCCTGGGATTGGGAATTTGAATTATAACCTGCACTGAATGCCCTAGTCAGGTAGTCCTGTACCCCCCAGCCCCAGGTACGAGTTCACACATAACTGGAGCCAGAGAAGGTCATGGAAATCCACAGGCAACTTGAAGCAATGAAAGGGCAGAAACTAAGAGAGGAGAATGAGGCCGACTCACAGAGAGGAAAGACAGGAACTATGTGGCAGCTAAGATGGAGGAAGAGAGAGTAGCTAACTGGTCATTCCCCAGTTCTCCTAAGGCCTGGCTGTACCACCTGCATTTCATGATACAAGATTGCCCTATGGCTTCATAATAAAAGCCCTTTTTGCCTGAGGTCTTAACAGCCTTATAGTCTCTACCCAAGACCTAGGTGACAAGTGATCTAAAACGGTCACACAGATTTGGGCACACTGATGGAGTGTGGTATCTGAAAAAAGGGAATAAATACTTCCACTGTACTCTGTGGAACTCAGATGGGGAATATGACTTTGAATCTGGGAAGGCCAGAAGATGGGGTTTAAGAGTCAGATTATATCAGAAAATAGAGGCAGTAGAATCTACCGGTTGAGCTGTGGATCCGAAGTCAGACAGACGGGCGAACTGTTTAACCTCCCTGGGCCTCAATTTCCTCATGTGTGAAATATGGACATTAATAAAACCCATCTCCTAAAGCTTGTGAAACTGAAGTGAGATAATGTAAGTTAAGTGCTGGTACAGTGTCTGGTGTGTTGTAATAGCTTTCAACAAATGAGAGCCATTTAAAGAATTTTTTTAATGCTTGGAAGGCACAGGAATGCTCTGCACAAGCAAAGAGCAGGGTAGGGAGGAGAACGATAACATGAAAACTGTCATCTAGAAGAGAGAGAAAACTTCATCTCTTTTGCTCTGTGGGATGAATATGCAGAAATTAAGGAAGACAGATTATGACTCAGTATTAGAAATACTTTCTAATAATTAGATCTGAGAATTGCCCACACATTCAATAGCTGCCCCCTAGAGTAACTGAGCTCCCCGTTCCTAAGTGTATTCAAGAAAAGGCTGGATGCTCATCTCTTCGGAGGTGTTGTAGAGGGGATCCCAGGTGATTTCTAAATTCATATTGGGCTCCCAAATATTCTATACTGTTCAATCATTCAGAAACATACACAACACACATAAGGCAGATGGAGGAAGTGTCAAAGACCTGATCAACTAATAGCATAACAAATCCACACACAAAAAGTTATGGGATATTGGTTGGCCATGCTAATGGAATATATGAGTGATCACGGCTGGTACTGGTGGGATTGGTCCAGAATACTCTATATTCTACACCTTTTCTATCATCCCACACTGCTGACATTTATGCATTATTTGGCCTTCCTTAACTTCTATATCTTGATCCTATGGAGCCAAAGAGATGAGCTTTCTTTCTCTTCTACATGACAGTGAGACAAACTCCCCTCTGAGTCCCCAACATATGTGCAGCAGCAGCTGTGAAAGTGAAGCTTTGGCAAATGATTGATTACATTGTTTCATAATAGAAGGGTCAAGTTTATCTTTTCTGAAGCAAAGGGCAGAGCACTCAGAAATGCTAGAGAAAACGTTCGGGGGGTAGCTTTTGCTGTCTTTTCAAAGGTTCTGGCTTAGACCTTCACTTATCTGACATTGAGAACAATGTGACATTTTTAGCAACAGGATATCTGTTTGCACAGTGACAGAAGGGTAACACACCCCATTTTGTGTTCTCTCTATACGTAAATTTGTAGGAGGTAAATTAAAACATATGCAGTTTATAAAACAATATGTCAGATGATCAAATATGGACAGTTAAAATTCCTAACAGTAGGCTGCAGTTTTCTTCTTAAACTAATGGTCAGGCTTTAATAAAAACAACAAACATATGTAAATGAAACTTCCAGAAACCGAAGTTTTCTTTTCACCTCTCAGTGTAGAGAATTTTTGTTTTCTGGGTCTGCTATTTCCTTCGGAGGCTAATTCTTTATAACAGAGCACATATTTGGCTGACTCGAGTGTGCAGCTCACAGCTCTTGGCATCTACAGAGACTTCTTGCCAAAATGTGGAACGTAAGTATTTAAAATGGAAAGGTCACCATTGTGAAAGGCCATTACATGGAAAATGAGACTTAAAAATAAAGTATACCACAATAGGCAAGATGTGGAAACAACCTAAACGTCGGTGGATGGATGAATGGATAAAGAAAATGTGGTATATACATACAGTGGAATTTTATTTAGCCTTAAAAGAGAAGAAAATCCTTCATATGGGACATTATGCTCAGTGAAATAAGCCAGTCACACAAGGACAAATATTTCGTGATTCCACTTGCATAAGGAAGCTAAAAGAGTCAAACTCATTGAAGCAGAGAGCAACATGGTGGTTGCCAGGGGCAGGGGGGTGGGGAAGCCCCCACACCCCGAGTTGCTGTTCAACAGGTATCAAGTTTCAGTTATACAAGGAATAAGTTCTAGAGATCTGCTGTACAACACTGTGGCTATAGTTAACAATATGGTATTGTACACTTTAAAATTTGTTAGGAAGGTAGATCTCATGTTAAATAGTCTTACCACAATAAAAAAAAGTCAAAACTGCAACAGTTTTATGCCACCTTTTGACAAAGTGCTATATATATAAGACAACACACTGTCATGTTGGAACAAACTGCCGGTCAGATGAAATAAACTTTTATCCATCCGTAAAAAAATAAAGCTGTATTGGGGCCGGCACTGTGGCCTAGTGATTAAGTTTGGTGCATTCCACTTTGGCGGTGTGGGTTCAGTTCCCTGGGTGCAGACCTACACCACTCGTTGGCAGCCATACTGTGGTGGCGACCCCCATACAAAATAGAGGAAGATTGGCACAGATGTTAGCTCAGGGCACATCTTCCTCAAGCAAAACAATCATGTATTGTTGAAAATAATATATTTTCTTTTCCCAATAAGATGCAGTTTGGAAAAAGAATATTATTTTAAAATAACAACAGCTACTAGATATTGAGGGATTACTATGTAGTGGGCACTATGCCAAGTTCCTTCTATGCAACACCTTATTTCTCCCTCACAGCAATGTTATGAGATGATGCTATTATTATCCCCATTATATAGATGAAGGAACTGATGCTCAGGGTGGGGGAATAACTAGATGGAAGGTCTTACATTAATAACACCTTGAAAGAGCTGACTGTCCAGTTGCTCTCCTCCTGGTCTCTCTTAAGGCCACTCCAAGAAGTTCCCCTCCCCACTACTAGGTCAATGTAAGTTAGCAGATCTCATCTATCAGCAGCATTTGTGCAGTTAACCATCTCTTCTCGATGTACTTTCCTCATTCGGCTTTTAGGAGGCCACATTTTCCTGGATTTCCTCCTCCTTTAGCAGATACTCTTTTTAGTCTCCTTTCTTGATTGCTTCTCTTACTGTTGGGATGCACTTGGGCTCAATCCTTGGAACTCCTCTTTTCTCTATACTATACTCACCCTGGTGATCTCACTCAGTCTCCTGGCTACAAAAAGCCTCTATAAGCTAATGGCTTATATCTCTAACCAGGACATTCCACCTGAACTCCAGATTCCTATATCCAACTGCATACTTGACCTCTCCATGTAGATGTCTAATAGATCCCTCAAACTTATCATGTCTCATCTGGACCCTCTGATCTTTCCCCAAACCTGCCCTATCTACAGTTATCCAGTCTCAATGGACGAAGGATGGCAAATTCCATCCTTCCCAGTTGCAAAGTCTCAAAACCTTGGAGTCAGTCTTGACTCTTCTTTTTCCCTCGCTTCCCACATGCAGTCTGTCAAGAAGTTCTAGTTACTGATTTTCAAAATACATTCAGAATCTGATTTCTCGGCACCTCCACTGCTTCTACCCTGCTTCGAGCCACCATCCTTTCTCACATAAATTGTTGCAACAGCCACCTAACTGGCTTGCCTACTCTCCTTCTTGCCCACTATAGTTTGTTCTCAGCTGCGCTGCCAGAATGATTCTGATAGACTATCTGTCAAACAATAATATTTGTAGCCTCAAAATCTCCCAATGACTCCCATTTTTATTGAGAGTAAAAGTGGAAATCCTTGCAATGGCTTACAAGTACTTCTGTCACCTGGCCCCTGTTACTTCTGACTGCACCTCTTTTTACTCTCTGCCTCACTTGCTTCCTCTCCCTCCCACTGGCTTCCTTGCTGGTCCTCGAGCATACCCCGCGTGCTTCAGACTTAAAGCCTTTACACCAGATATTCCCTCTGCTGAGAATGGTCTTCCCCCTTCGGAACTCTTCTATCTTCTCAATGAGGACTCTTTGACTGCCCTATTTACCGTGGACTCTGCTCCCCACATCCCAGCTTAGCACTGCTTAGTTTATTTACATAATCCCCTTCTAAGGTATGTCATCTATGCATTTAAGTTTTTATTAATATTTGTTCCCCCCAACCCCAACAAGATTTTAACCATCAGTGGTTTCAAATACAGCTCTGTGACCAGAATAGACTTGACACATAGCAGATGCCCAGTAAATATTTGTTGAGTAAATAAAAGGGACAGGATCTCAGATCTTAACTTGTGGATCATGCTGATTCTCTAGGGATTGTGTCATAAAACCAACTGTTCTGGTCAGCCTGAATAGTGACAAAACGATGAAAAAGGAAAGCTATCAAACTTAAGTTGTCAAACATAATAAAACCATTTAGAAGAACCAAACTATGTTAGATGAGTGAACTGAGTTGTTAACGTGGTGGAGTCTGCTAATGACTTCTCTGACCCCTGCTTCCTGGAGGGTCAGGTCCTGGGACAAAAGTAAATCTGTTCTCTGACACTAGCACAACCCTGTCTGTAGTGTCTCAGCTTGATTTTGCTCCTTACCTCATGGGATTATGGAAGTTATTAATAAATATAAATAAGTTGGAACAGTGCCTACAAATAGTAAGAGTATTTGTTGGCTGCCATTATTATTATTGTTTTTGTTATTATTATTATTTCATTGGGGTTCTCAGAAGACATTACCTTAATTCCAAGAAATTACTTTAATGAATATATTTTGCATATCATGATCAGTTGATGAAGGAGATATTTTAGTAGATGTATGAAAATACCCACCTGTCTTTTTAATCATCTAAACTTAAAGTTTTTGCTTTATGGGTGGGGGAGGAGATGTTGGTGTCAATCAGATGTCTGTTGGAGATTTTCTATAAAGTTTAAAAATGATATTCTGTTCAAAGATATGTTTTGGGTGATATTTAATAGCTCAGCTACAGGAAATAGTATTGCACAGATTTACTTAGGTACTAGTGTTTCAATATGCTCATTACTGCTGTTGTTGCTAATAGTATATCTTTTATTAATGTTACCATTTATGCAGTGCATGCTCTGTCCTAAGTAATTTACCTCTACTATCTCTCTAGTCTTACCACAACCTATGAATTAAGGATTAATTAATATTCTCATTTCTTTGTTCAGACTCACACAGAAGTTAAGATGGTTGCCTCACATATAGCCAGTGATGGAGCTTGGATTGAAATCAGCAGTTTATCCTTAAAGCTTATGCTCTTAACACTACATCATTTTGTGGAGAAGCAGTGAAGAGAACCACATTTCTGTTCCAAATAAATTAATAAATGTCAGCAGAATGATGCTATGAAAGAATTGTACATATAGGGAAATAAAGATTTACTTTTTAAAAGTCTGAGTATTAAAGACTGATTAATATACTTTCTGAAATGATAAATTTTAAAAGGTAGAAATTGATCAAGTTTCAGTGAAAATGAGTATTGAGCTACAAAGAAATAAACGCTAGTTGAATTAAGATAAATGTTTCCTGCCAAAGAGAATTATAATTGACAATTATTTTAAGAGAGTTTATACATGTAAATAAGGTAAATCTAGGTACTATAAGGTCTGGAATGAAAAATATTTCTTTAAAACTTAAAAGTACTTTGAGCACTGAAGTAGTGGGCAGAGTCTTAAGTGATAATCAACCACTGATGATTTCTAATAAATATCTAGAAGGAGGAAACTTTTAGAACATGATTTCTGGATAAAAGATCTGTGTGTATGTGTGTGTGTATATATATATATATATATATATATATATATACTTTTTTTTTTAATTAAAATATAGCTAGAAATTTATTGATGAATTTAGTAGAGTTTTAATAGGAAGATGGTTTCTTTCTCCTTTCCCTTCCTGCTTAGAAGCTAAGAAAGCATTAGGTTATATAAGAAGCCCAAACTAAAGGAGTTAGCGTCTCTACAGAACGCCTGTAAGAAGAGATTGGAAAGTGTAATGTACCACCCGGCAGTCTGAGGACTGAGAGGCCGCAGCAACTGCAGATTTTTGTCTCTCTTGCTGAAGAGGTATCTTTGTAGTCTCTGGAGAAAGCTCAGGTAGCTGTTTGTGGCTTTCAGGATCGTGTCCTGAAGGGGGAGCTATCTGAATGGAAAGAGATGCTGTGTGTATCTCAGGCACTGGGTTAGGGGGAGGTGAGCAAGGCTTTTTGGGAAATGATGGTACATCAACAGATTTGGAGAACTGTGGAGTATTAAAGGGGATGCCACTTCCTAGGTCTTGGTTATGGATTAGTTTCAATGTAGAAATTCTCCGAGTTTGAGAATCTTGCATGTAGTCCTCTTGTAGAAATGGGGTACTGGTATCAGCATTTGGTGGGGAACCAGTGCTTGAAGCTGGTTGTGGATTAGTGATTTTTTGTGTATATGACACAGTTGTGTTAGATTCTTCAGAATATACAATTGTCTGGCTGGAGTCTTCATTAGAATACATAGTTCCCTGAAGAGGCTTTTTGTTAGTAAAGTACTCTGTATAGGAGGGAATTTGTGTGTTAGTTACTAATTGGTCTAAAATGTCACCCTTTGTGTGATTGGTTACCAAGGAACTACAAAAGCTCTCTTTTCTAGGTGTTGAAAGGGGTGCCTGTATTGGCAAGAGCATCCGGAGAAAGAAATAATGTTGAAGGAAAAACAGAGAGAAAGTCAGAGTTAGTCATTCAAGAAACCAGTGTTAACTCTACCTTTAAAGAAAGTAAAGCAATGTCATACCCTCTTATTATGCTACACATTTTGTTGGCTAGATTGAATGATCATTTTTATTCTGTTTAGAATGCATTTTAATTTATTTTCAATAGTTGCCCTCTGGAGGAAAATAGTTTTTATAGAGAATACATTACAAAGTTTGTCTCCATCTACATTGTGGGAAATTATGTTAAAAGTGAACATATGTTCTCTTGGCATATTTTAAGATCTTAAGGTATGTATACATATATATGGCACATTTAGTCATTGTTTCTATAACATTTTTCATATTTGTGGCACAACTTTACTAATATCTCCAACACAGAGCTCCTTTAGTCACTATAATCAGCAGTTGCATAATTCATATTTATCGAGTAAATAATGTATTGCTGACCTCATAACTTTGAAATCTAAATCATCAGCTCACAGCTTTTTAAGAATTAGAATATATCCTAAACATTGTTAGAAGCTGACCTACTTTTACGAGCTGAATCAGATTAAAAAAAAGTGTTTTGAACTTAAAACTTCTCTTTCCATGTTGTAAATACAAGTCTGGCAACCAATACAAATACAAAAGCAAAAATATATTAATAATAAAACGTATCAAAATATGCATGTTATTAGAAAAGAGAGTCTAAAGCAGTGGTCTAATGCCACGCTTTGAAATGACATGGTAGACAAGAATGTGTAGGATTACCTGAGTTGGTGATTTTTTTTCTTGTAGGTTTGGTCGAACGCTTCTAAACCCTTTTGCTGCAAGAGAGGAATATGTAGCGTCTCCGTTCAGTGTCTCTTGATTTCGATCATTGTAAGATCTCCAAGCTTTTATTAAGGGAAAACAAATTGGATACAAAAATATCTACATTCACTTTTAACATTTTTTTATAAAATTTATTTTTATTTCCAAAATTGAAGTTTTCCTTTTCGAAATGGAATTTAATTTAATACGCATAACTGTATATGCAATTTAAGTTTACTGTGAGGTCAACAATGTGGCTTTGAATATGTTAAAAAAAAACACAACAAATGTAATGGTTATTTAGAATAGCTTTTCTGTACCTGAGTCTGGTGACTGAGAATCACGCCCTAAAAGAAAAAGAAATGTTGAAATTAATACTAGGGTAAAAGAAATTAACAATCTAGTAAAAATCATTTGGCAAAGAACCACATGCATTTTTTTTTTTGCAAACGTATCTCAGTTCTAAACTCTGAGTACATCAAATCCACTATTATTTTTTTAATTTTACAATGCATTTACTTTTACTTCAATTAGAATATCACTCATTGACTATAATATATAATTAATCTTTATATATCAAACACTGATTTTTCCCCTCAATCATGTTACAACCATGTAATTTTATCTTATTATTGCCCAAACTGGACATATGAATGTCTAAATATTAAATTAAAGGGTCAAAAGGTATCTGGTTTGTAAACAATGAAACTTTCTCCAAGCATTAAATCAAACCACATATCCTTAGCTTTTAATGCCCTGGTGTTACTGACCGTATTTAATTCCTGTGTTTGACAGAGATCAATTTTTTGTAGTTTGCTTTTTTTTAACTTCAAGAAAGTGTAAATGTGCCTGCCATGTTATGTGATACTTTCAAATCATTCTCTAGACTTTGAATTTTCCCCTTATTGCCATTTAAAAGTCATTTTATATTCAAATATGAAAGAGCTATTACAATATATTCCATTGTCTTGCAGTAAGCTGTGGAAAATCAATTTCAGTACTAATAAATTGCTTTTGACAATGCATTTGGAAAGGGGATCAACAAGATATTTACTATCAGTTTTATTAGAATTATACATTCAAGAATCTTCTATAACTTATGCACGTTTGAGGTAATCAATTTGTATTGCTTGGTTCTATTATACCGGATAGTCAACTTCACCTAGAATCATAAAGCCTTGACTTTGGAAAAGACTTTGGGGGTCATTCAGCCAAACCTTCTGTCCAGGTCCTGGATTCCTTATATAAATTCCCAAAGACCATTATTTAATTGCTGTTATTTCAGTACCTAATAGAACATGAATGTGCATGTAAGAAGGACTCAGTTTTCTTTCTAATGCTTAAGGAATAGTTATTTTGAAATCTAAACACGTGAATTTGAAATGATGAAAAAAATGAGTTGATGAATGCAATACTTTGATTTTTAGATAAAATATTTGATATAGATTCTTTCCAAATCAAAGGAAGAAAAATAAATGTGATTCAGCACAGAGTACATTAGGATGACTCCAGCTCAGGCGAGTTACAGAAGACTAACAAATCTTCAATCTTTATAATTGCTAATTTAGTATGGATTTTATCTCCAATGAATTCAAAATCAGAGTAATAAAATGAGTACCATAAGTAAAAATGACTTTGAAGAGTCATATGTGAAATGTTTACTAGACTCCACTTCTAGGATTTGATGGAAGCAGAAATGATTGACCTTGTCAATCACTTAAATGATGATGAGGACTTTATAAAGAAAGACGTAGTTTAGCAATACAGAGCAATCATTAGAATTCTGCTTTGGGGCACTCAAGGAGAGAGATTGAATAACCACCTGGGTGCCACATATTGTTTGTGGACAAGGAACAAGTTTTGGGACTTGGGGCAATCGCAATGAAAAGGAAAGCAGCATTAATAATAATTATTATTAATAGGGAGTTTATTTTACTCTTGGTTTAATAAAACTGAGCTCATAAAGAAGGGTGTGGGTATGTGTGTTGGGGATGGAGGTGACAGGAGCCAGATGCTTGGAGGTGGGAGAGGTGAAGGACACTTGAAATAAACGTCCTGTAATTAACAGTTTGTACAGGGCCAGTTCTGCTTCTTCTCACTGGTGACCACATTGGAGATTATGGGACCGATAAGTGGGATAAACATTAGGTGCAAGAATCAGAGGATGGTCACTCTAGGCTCAGCTAGGGGCTTCCTCGCTCCCTCCCTACTGGGCCCAGGCATTCCCAAACGAATCTATGCTATAGGAAATATGAGATATTAATAATGGTGACGTCTACTGAAAAACTCTGCTTACCATAGTAAATATAAGTGTGTAGAAATTACAAGAAAGGAGAAAGGATAAAGATGGCCATGGATTAAAACTTCAGGATGAAGTCATATTTTAATGAAGCTTCTTATGTTAATGATTAAAGTCTACTTTTAAATAGGTGGTCTTTTAAGGATATTCAAGTGTACAATATTTCAATTTCTTTAAAATAAATCCAATCATAGATATTTTAAAAACACCCAGTCCTGATTTGCTATTTTATTATAGTGCTTTGGAGGCACTGAAAGATAAATATGTTCCCACATGGATACTGTTCATCATAGCCTTGCTTTTATTTCATCCCTTTCAGGAAAGCTTAGGAAAGGGAGGATACATGTGGTTTGGAGCAGGTAACAGAAAGCATGAAAGCATCCTGGATCATGTTGAATGAAGAGAACATAGGTTAAAAAAGAAAAAAAAGGTTGAAAAAGTAAACACATGGCAGATGCATAGGGGAAATCGTTTTGCCCAATATCTTGAACACTATTCATGATCATTCACTTGTGAAAAAACAGAGCTAGAATTCTGGCCATCAGAGCCCTTAATTTCTAGTATTCTTCAGTAGATGGTCATTGCCTCTCTGAAAATTTAATAATGAGTAAATGGGACAGATTTATTGTTCTCTGGTAGTTTTGCATGTGAGTATAAGTAGGGTCTTTGAGAATTAAGAACTCTACTCATGCTTCACTAGTACAGTGAGCACTCCCTGTGTCCAGGCAGAGGTGGTGGACACCTGTCAGAGAAGCTGTCAAGGCATTCCCGGATCCGTGTCAGGATTGGACTGGATGCTTCAGAGGTCCTTTCCAATTTTATGATTTCAACATTATGATTTTTATGTAGCTGTGTTTGTGGTACCTGTTACATCATAATCTCTTATTCTTAGGTTCTATTTAAATTCCTTTTAGCTGATATGCTATATTGGACATATAAACTATACTTCTCTTGAAAATCATGATGATTTTAATTCTTATAGCTCCTTTCTTTAGAGGGCTCAATTTTTTTTAAGAATTAATTTAAATATATTAATTAAATTCAAGTCAACTAATTGAATGCCTACTGTGTTTCTAAGTACTGTGATAAGACTGTTCATTTATTTTCTTCATTTACCTTCGTTTAATTCTGACAAATCCTTGTGAGTTTGGGAAATGATTAAATTCTCAGAGAGGTAGGAAAATGACAAACAAATCTTTTCTTTTTTGGGAAAGGAAACTTGAGGTACTAACAGACGAATTTTCCTAAGGGTGGAAAACATGTAGGTGGTGTTGGCAGGACCCTGTCTCTTGGCACAGCCGTCTGGTCACCAGGGCATACCACCCTTATCAATGCTACCTTAGACGGCCAAGTGTTTTTGGTAAAATAAATGTACTTCAAAAAGGCTTGTTGTATCTCTACAGTCATTGATGTGTTCTAGCTTAGGTTGAAAACATCACTGTGTGCTATGAATTGTCCAGTGGGACTTTACTTCCGGTAAAAGGAAAAGAGGAGGACTCATTTAGGGGACAAATAGTTGATGACTAGCAGCTCATACTGACTTTCTGATCTGAGGGTGGAGAGAGGGAGGCTTAGAACCTTGTGTGGAGGTAGTCTTTTACTTAAAGGCTGTTCCATTTTAACAATATCTAATGTAATAAATATTTATTAATCCTCTTTCGATTCACAAAAAGACACTGTGTCAAATAAATTCTTATGAAGGCAACCATATAATGTGATTAGGCATAAAAAGAGGCTGATTTCTTTCTTCAAAATGTAATTAAAACTGCTTTGAAAAAGGGATCATACCTTATGTGTCTAATTAATACAAAAGAGATCTATTTTTAATGTAACAATTAAATCCAAAATTCAAGGGACCTTGTTCACGAGAAATCTTACTCCTAGTGATATAAAATTTAAAATGGTCCAGAGCCACTACGTATTATTATTGATGAAGATTATTTCATATTCCTAAAGTATTAAATCTTTTCTATTATTTTGATTCTGAAGCGTTAAATATTTTCTATTAAGTTGAGTGATACGAAATTGCTGATATTCTAATTTTGACTCTCCAAAATGGCCATCTCTAGTTCAATCTAATATTATTCCTTTAGTGGTTACTTTTATAAATAATAACAATTTGACATTATTGAATCACTATCACATTCGCTAGCGCATCAATGGTCCACATCTGAGTAGCTTGAGCTAGAATTTTGCTTGGTTGAAATGTCAATGATATTCACACTATAGGCATTCCAATTACGTGATGGCCCTGGACTTTATTTTGTGTATTTTCTAATTTCTTTCATTCTCATTTTCCTCAGATATCCAATGTAAACACATTTGTAGTTTTTCTAACATTTTTCCTGGTCGTACACTCATGAGCAAAAATGTACAAATACATATATAGAGAGATTTTTTTTTAACCAAACTGAGATCATACTTGCATTTTTTTAACTTAATATATTATGGAACCACCTGGCCCGGCATTTAAACTTGGACATTGAAATCCATTTGTGGATTGGAGGTGGTGGGCAGGAGTGGAATTCTCCACTTGGAAGCTTGTTCTTTCCTCAATAAAGCTGCGTAGTTTAGGATCAAGTGGCTTTAAAGCCAAAGACATCCTGAGTATTTAACTAACTACTAAATGTATGTGAGGTAAAGACACTGATTTGCACAGTGAAAAATTAAAATTATTTAAACACTCTCCATCCCCTTCCCACTTCTGCTCCAAGACCCATAAATATTATAAATAAAAAAACAAGGAACCTCCAACTAACCAACCAACAATCAAACCAACCAACCAATCAACCAGTCATCAAAAGGTATGGATATATTTCAGGGTCTGGAGACACTGCGGTTGAAATCATGACAGACATTTATTATAAAGAGACCCACCTCAGTTGAGGCTGAAATATCACACTCCCAATAAATTTCTGGAGTATGTTTATACCTGTGGGTGCATGTTAATCTTAATTGGACCTGGATGTTTAAAAATATATATTAGAAGGGTCTTTGCTAATTGGATTAAAGGAAGGTTTAAGGTCTCTTTCAAAACTAATATTCTGTGATTCTGTTTGCAACATTTGGCAAAGAAGCAAATTAATAAAGATTCAGTTTCTTGCAAATCCGTCTTCCTGACCCACTGTGCCCCCACTGCCCGACAGTTTTTAGGTAAAAACAACAAAAGCATCTATGAGCTATCTTAATTAAATATTATATTCCTTTAGTTCATGAGATACAAAAACTTAAATAGCTGTTAACACTTGCAGTTACTCAACACATTTTTGGCAAGTGACTGTTGTTTTTAATTAGATTTTTAAAATGTTTTCTACAAGATATCAGTTTCCTTTGGCTTTTTTATTTTTAGAACAAAAACAGTCAGAAGGGGTAGGCGCTATTCTAGAGACAAGAAAAATAAGAACTCGTGGGGCATTAGAAAGGTATTTACAGCTCCTCTCATCATCCAAACAAGATAATTCTGGAGAGAGATAAAGGTCAGATAAAGCCGTTCAAGTGTGACATTCTGTGAGTTAGCGATATTATACCTGCAGCCAATAGGTTTGGAGAACTCTGAACTCTCTTCACAGATGTTAATGTAACAGACATGGCGGCACGTTTGCGAGCACACCCACCGCTATCTGGAAGCAAAAAAATGACATAGCAGAGGCCACAGCAAAGGAGAAAGCACATGCATTATCATGCACTTTAAGTGAAATGTGCCAGACATCCATGAGAAAGATGAACAGTCAGAATTAGTAACGGTGGAATACATCTGCAAGTTTCACACCCACCCCAAACTAAAACAAACAAAACGAAACAAAAAACCAGGGGTCTGTCTTAGAAATAGATGCCAATGCTTTAGTAAAAAATCAGATTTTATACTTAACATTTTATGGTTTTTTGTGAATGAAAACACAAGTGTAGAATTCAACTTTGTTCATACCATTTAAATTCAACTATTAAATTTATAAGCAATGTAACTAGCTTTTAGAGTTATGGGTAACTTACATTTCAGGATTAAGAGCTATGGCATAATATACTTTTGTATCCATCATTTAGGTTTTACTGTATTCTGGCTATTATGATTCCTGAAGATAGCTTGAAGCACCACTTGAAGTAAAAGTTATTAACTAATATAAGCATGATATATTTCATATATAGGATTCATAAAGAAACACATAGCATTATGGAAATTCTATGTCTTCCCATAGCTATTAGTTACGGAAATAATTATCCTAATTGAAATCAAAGACAATATTGATATGTACAGTATTGAAATGACCAAGTTTAAAAAAATTAGTTTTTATACTTTTAAACAATATGGATGTGATGATCTAGATATTTACACTTATGCAAATCACAACACGAAGCAAAATAAGTGAAAATGCATCAGCTATTTTAATGTGATAGGAGAAGTTTAGAGTAATAAAACTTCTAAAATTGGATGGTTAATGTTCTATTTACGAACAGATTCCAATTCCATTCCCACATTCCTTTGTGTATGGAATGTGCAATAAATAGTTTTGCTCATTCCCCTGGAACCAAAACAACTTAAATTTAATCCTTTTTGAAAGTCATAACAAGAAAGACAAATAATATAACCACTAATATGATAACATAATCATTATATATTGCCACATGTTATTATTTTTTTCTTTTTCTTTATTTCTTAAGGAAAAGTATCCACTTTGTTTATTGGACGTGAGGAAATTTAAGAGTGTTTGGAAGTTTAATTTGAATTAAGTATTGGTAAAATCACAAGCAGAATAGTTCTCATACAAAATACAATTTCTTAAATATATGTTTAAAATAACAATTTCCTGATGCAGATAATAACTAAAACAGAAAAATGAAACAACATAAGAAAGTAAGTCAAATAATAAAAGACTATAAATCAGAGATCAAATATACAAAGACATAAATGGTAGAAACATACAACTAAAGATATCCTCAAGAGGGGTACCAGTAGGATTTTAGCAAACTCTGCAAACTGAAAACAGCATCAAGGGATGAGTGTTTCTGATAAAATGGAGGTAATGTTGTTGGATACGCCCTATATAGTGGCTATTGATGGTCTAAAAGGGTTGTGTAGTCAAGGGTGTTGAAAGTGTATACTGGTGGCTCTCTAAGAGATTTTATTTTCTAGTTCTTTTAATTCTGCACATGTGAAAACAAGAACAGAGACAAAAAGGGAAAATTTCAGAATGAGGAGATCCAGCAACACTGGTTAAACCCATGGTTCCCAAACTATGTGCTGAGGCGCCCCAGGCTACCTCAGTGGATTCACAAGGGTTTGGGGGGAAAGTTCACATTTTTGAGGAAAACACAGTGATATCTATCAGACACTGCGTGAAGTACTAGCCTGAGGTAGTTCCCAATTTCAACATAATAGATTATACTATCTTCCTTTAAATGATGTCACATCTTTAAAAAGCTGAGTTTTTGGTGATTGCTGTAACAAAAAGCCAGTACCCTGTGAAAACAATTTTGGATCAGTAAATGGGGGTGGTGATGTACAATCTACTTCCAAGTTCTGAGAAGTTTTGCAGTGCCCAATAAGCACACACATTCCCGTAGTAAGTAACTGTGGTTATAATGAATGAAATAAAGCGATTATTTTTTCAATTTAAGTGTATTATTTTTTCAAATTGCTTCTGAGTTGATGGAACATAAATACTTGTTAAGTTGTTTGCACCTAACTACTTAATAAATAGAACTGTTAGGTATTTCTTTTGGCTTGAGAGCATGGTGAAAATTTACTAAGATATCTTGGCACTGTAAACCAAGAAAGTGTGGGAACCTCTGGGTTAAATAATTTCTGTATTCTAAGTCACTCTAAGACTTTGATAAAATGAATAGAGAATCTGCCTTTATTAAAATTTAATGAAAAGCTTAATTTGAAAAGTTGAGGCATTCGTGAACTTGCTGGAACAGAGAAATCTATTATATTCTGTTTCTACTTATTTACATGTTGATACTTTCTGCTATTTCTTGAAGATATTTTTAAGATCTCAAAATGAGGATGCTATCTTGCATACTTTAGGTCATCCTGAAGAATCCTAATGCTACTCTCACCTGCACACTCTTTAACGACCTGCACACTCTTCCACTCAGCTGCAAGACTCGTGGAAGCTGTTTCTGCGGCTGGAAAACATTCATATGGGTAAATCACATTCAATGAATTATTCTGTGTCTTTCTCTCTTTATTCTCTTTCACAGCTAAAATCGCCTTAGAAAATAATGGGTCACAAATTCTAAGAGTGGAAATATTGCATGTCTGTATTTTAGATATTTTAGAATGAAAAATGAATCACATTTCCCTTGGCTTATTTATTATGTATTTGACTAAAAACAAAAAGCTGATGTAAAGTAATCTTTTTTAACCTTAGTGACTGACACATGGACATTCAAACAGTGATATATATCCTTAATGATTGGCCGGTAGATAATGAAAACCAATTTTATTTATTAGATACTTAGGAACTAATTTCTACTTCATTTTGTAGATATAAGACAATGCTGTCTTCAACTTCCTACAGCAATATTTATATATATATTTTTAAACAGTATGTTTTTATAGCAACATTATAGTATTACACTGGAATTTTAAACAGTGTTCCAGTCACTTCTAATCAATTTTGTATGTGTAAATCTGAATATCATATTTTATATGCATATATATGTGTAAATTCACCCATACAAGCCAAATAACTATGCCAATTACTATTCTATATGGAGCCAACCCCATTCCTTTAAATGAGAGGATGCTTTAGAGGGTTATATTCATGCTGCTAGAGCAGTAACTTGGCTCAAGTACCCCAGAGACCTACCTAAACAAATTTACAAATTTCTATTTGCCTACTTAGCCATTAGGGATTCAATTCTATGACTAGAAAGATTAATTATTGAATGCATTGTACATGAATATGATATATTTAGTATAATCACATATTTTACCTCTGTCATAATAGGGCTATAATAAATAGGAAAATCAGCACTCCACAAAATGCAGGATATTGGGAAGTTATGTTCAACTTGAGTTGAGAAGATGCCTCAGAACAATTAGTCAATATAACTTCCACATGTGGACATTCTCCTGGAAGGACTGCAGTTTCACAACATGACTTATCCTCGTTCGGCTGCGGGCTCTCTATTCTATTTGCTTTCTCCAATCTCCTTTGCCTAATAACATTTCTTCTTTCATTTTCCATATCTGACTCTCACATCTCCATTGTCCAAATGCCTTTACTTGGTTCATTTCCAGAGTTATAACTTCTCTTGATTTCTAAGCCTTCCTTGTATCTTTTGATTGTCTCCAATAACCTTGCCTTGCCTGTTGCTGTACACACCTACAAGTTGACTGCATTGCCAGGGGCCAGCTGACCTAGAGTTCTCTGAGGTCAGTTAGAGCAGGCTTCTGCTAAGGGGCAGCTGCAGAATCACGGAGAGCGGGGCATGTCTCTACACTTGATCTCGGGATTAGATACTGGTTCTTAACCAGTGGTTGCCAACCCTCCTTCGAGGTACTTTGATAACAAGAGACAGCAAAAAGACAACCAGCTTGATGTGAGAAAATATCTTGGACTATCCTCTCTCCTTTGCCATGGGGTGACTGGCTAAAACGACTTCTCAGTGATCGCTTGTGGATAGGAAACAGTATTCTTTAAACACGTTACAAAATTTCAGTGAGAAAGTTGTTGTCCAGAATTATTCAATACTGAATACAAAAATTTCAGGGGGGAAAAAGGTGAAAAAATGAGCTAAAACATTTCTACTATGGAAAAAAATTTCATATGTACATAGCATGTATCACAAACACTTTTATTATTCATCTGTATACAGTTCAGAATTCAGAGACATCAGTGTCAAGCTATTTGGAGATATTGTTCTCACATCTAAAAATATAATGCTTATGACTTTATGTGTATTGTGTCTATGGATTAATTAAGCTGATTTTGTATGAAGCTTTGGCACTCTATCTGCTGACTTTGTCAACATAAAGTATTTACAGAATGGGGAATTTTACTATTTTCTACTAGAGCAACTTGCCTATGAATTTAGCCTATTTTAAGTGAGACATTTCAAATGTATACATCAAATGACATGCTACGTCTTCCTAGGGTTTATAGGAGTTAATTTCAAGATATGATTACAGAAAAAAGGAGTAAGAGTAGACAGCAAAACAGACAACTCTACTTTTGATAGCTATAAGATTGGAGCACAAAGACAAAGAAATCAAGTAATGAATTTAGGCTATCTAATCAGAAACTCAGCATCACATTTAGGATCAGCAGAGGGCTAAACTAATGATTTAGGGCCAAGATGATTTTTAGAGAGCAAGGCTAAAGAGTTTAAAACTAACGGAGACAGCATACCTGTATTCATTTTGACCTTGGAGGGTTTGTTATTAAAGTCTTCAGTTTTCCTGTAGAAAAAAAATGATGTATTAATTTGTTCACTAGTATGTGGAACAAAATATCACAAAAGTGTGTTTTTGTTTTTGTCTTGTTTTTGGTGTACCTGTGAGTTAATATCACATTATCATTAGTCTTATTTATTTATTTATTTATTTTGTGAGGAAGATCGGCCCTGAGCTAACATCTGCCAACCCTCCTCTTTTTGCCGAGGAAGACTTGGCCCTAGGCTAACATCCATGCCCATCTTCCTCTACTTTATATGGGACGCCGCCACAGCATAGCTTGCCAAGCGGTGTGTTGGTGCGCGCCCATGATCTGAACCAGCGAACCCCGGGCCTCTGCAGCGGAGTGCTCACACTTAACCGCTTGCCCCCCCATGCCGGCCCCTCATTAGTCTTATTTAAATCAAGGTTTAATGAAGTGGGCAGAATTTATAATTCTATTCAAGTTAAATTTCAATTATCATTGGGCCTATGATCATAAACATAAACTTAACGTTTTTGTTTAATGGTGACCATTAATGGATGAAAATGGAGAGGAGTTTTCACTGTTAAAAACTAAATTTCTTTCACAAACATTCAAACTAACAGTTTTCGTTCTCTAAGACTGAAAGGATCGTTAGTTGTTGAGTGTCCTCTTTCAGAATTTTAAATGGTACCCTGGTACTTTGAACTTATTACCTTACATTATTCAATTTATTTTATTTGAAATCAGTACATTATTCAATTTATGTTACATTACTCAATTTATTATATTCAATTTATTACTGGATCAATTTATTACTGGGGAACATTTAATGTATTTAATGTGTATTTCAAGGAAGATGAGATTCACCTATTTTTTTTAAGACGCAGAAAATAAATGGTTACTACAAAACCTATTTCTATTTCAGTATCAGATACTGTGCTTTTTCCCAATGAAGTGTTTGACGTATGACAATTGAGATTAATTCATTAGAAATGGCTGGTGGATGCTGCTTCTTGTAGAAAAAAGTTTTTTTAATATTGTGTATTATTTTATGACGTGAGATGACTTAGTTCTTTCCCTGGTATTCCCTTAGCCCATTTTTAGAGTTTCTTATTTACCTCTACCCTAAGACCAAAGACGAAGGACATGCTCCCACAAGAAACAAACCTTCTAAGAGTGAGAGCGCTCTGGAAGAGATGCTTTACCCCAGCCCTTTGGTCTTTGCTCCTGGGTAGGGCCTATTGTTAGATGAATGTGAACTTCACCAATACAACATATTCAGTTTTCATGTACGTGAGCACTCTAATATCTGATAATTTTAAAAATTTTGTTTATACTTTATGGACCAGTAGGGATAGGGTTGAAATGAAATCATCTGCCATGATCTGTCAAGAAAGACTTTTTTGATAAACCCATTTTTCTGCAGTCTGTTAAAAGAGCACCAAATGATCTTCCTGCTTTCTTATCTTATTCTGCCAGGGTTTTTGCCCTCTCCTCCTTTCTGACCATCTCTCCTGTCCTCATGTGTTCTGCTCTATTCATCATCCATCACTTTCTTTCAATACGGCCATTGAAGTTCACCTCTTAGAGAAAGGCTAGTTTTGCTCATTATATCCGTGAAATTCCGATAATAAAACCAAAATGTGAACACTAGCTAAATATAATGATACCTATCTTCTCTCCCAGCCTGGGGGGATAAATAGTGAAATAAAATAGCATGAAAATAAATTCACTTAAATGATATGAGATATAATTATGAGCCAAGAGGAGAAAAAAATATTTAAATGCCTAGATTGAATTAGTAATAGCTTGGTACTCAATAAGTACCAAAGCAATGAATATATAGAATGAATACAATCACAGTACTGATATTCACCCCAATTTATTTTGTAGAGCTATAAACTGGAAACAATACAGATGATGTCCTTGTTATGTAGTGTTTTTGGAACATCTGATTGTGTTCAACGTCATGTTCGTGGCATCTGATTGTGTTCAACGTCATGTTCGTGGCTCTCCTCCCTGGAACAATACTGCAGTGTAGAAGAAGAAGGGCAGGCATAATGCTTAGAGCTGCCACGTCCACTACTGGAAGAGTTACCACAATATTACAGCGGATTTTACAGTAAAATTTCACAGGCCAATTGACTTCCAAAAGTGATTGAGGGAAACTTGGTTATGATGAATCTTATCTCTTATTTTTTAGTGTATACAACTAAAGAGGCACATTTCTACACACACGTCTTTAGAATACGCAGAAAAATGAGGTGCATTGCTGAGAAACGCTACTGAAGAGATGCCAAGGAAGCCAGGGAAGAAGGCAGTAGTTGGTGCAGGAGCCTTGAGAAAGCTCCATCAAACATACTTATTTTAATCTCTCAGGAGCAAAACTCGTAATAGGTTATCCTTAAATGGACAAAATAAATGGAAAAGAAAAGCCTCAAGGGAGGTCTGTGACCAAGAGGCAAATGCTAAAACGAGAAGGAATAAACAGACTGCAGAAAACCAGGACTGTGAGGACATTCTCCAAATTCTACTTGATCGCTGCTCTTCAGAACACTCTGTATTTAAAACTGTTTTAAGTTTTAAAACTGAATGACCAAGACAGTGTTTGGGCTGGAACAATACTGCTTGATTAAGAAAACATCAAACAGAAGGAAGGTTAACTCTCACAACACAAAACTTGCCAATATAAAATAATGATGTTTTTATACCAAGTTAGAGGACTTATTATCAGCATTTGTTGTTTGAATTCAAACGCAGATGTTTACAAAATATCTGACACTCAAAAAGGAAAATAGGATTCACAGGAACAAAGAAAGGCGCCACAAATCCTTGAGGTTTTCATCTTTAAAGTGATGTATCCTGTTACTTATAAGTGTGCTTTGTGAGGTTTTTAAATTTTGCATTGTTTTAGGTGTCAAAATGTGAAATGACTAACTTCCTAATCAGGCAACACATTTTTCAAGCTGTTAAAAGAAGAGCCACAGTGATTGAGTTCTCCAGAAGAACCTGAAACCAAAAGGCTTCTTGGGTGACTAATAAAAATGCATGATTCTATTTCCATTATTTGCATGAAAGCCGTTAACGAATCCACAACTGAGAACTCTCTTTAGACAATTTAAACTAAAGTGAATCTAATCTCTTTTGTTCTGTCCTGAAAAAGTGTCTTTGATTGTGCTTACATAACAAGCACAGATTATTCTGGAGAGCATCAAATTCCTAGAGTGTTTCCATGCACTAAAAGAGACAATACTTCAAGTAGTCTCTTAAATTGAAATTGAACGAGGGCCAAGACTATGAAAATTGACCGTAAATGCAGACTACCTTGAATTTCAGCAGATAATCCACAGAGCAAGGAACTGTCTGTGCATTAGAGTGCCAAAATGATTTTCAACAGGTGGTGTGGAGCTGTATTTACTTAAGTTCAGTTCTTGCCAAAGTTTTATATAAAAAGCAACTTTATATGTGTCCTAATTTGTGTATAGCAATGGGCTTGTTTTTCTTATGGGTCAGAGTAGCCTTCTTTCCTAATATGCATATGGCAATAGACTGCATTGGCTGTTCATTCATGGACAACAACATCACTTTGTGTCTATAGTCTTTTAATTCTGCTTGAATTTCTTTCAATTATCAGACATCCCATTTTCTTTTTTATGGATCAGAGCAGCCTTTATTCCCAACATCCATATGACAATAGATTGGGCAATTTAACTTTTGAATGAAAGTCCTAAGAAGATGTTAGATTATTTTTTCATAGGCACCAACATGACTTTGTGCCCATAATCTTGTAATTCTGCTGGAATTCTTTTATCAGGCTTCCCCTTCTGAAGAGGAGCAGAGGCAAAATCCTTTCCTCAATTTTGGCCAAGAATTCTCTGCAAGTCATTTTATTTTTGTAGACTTGAATTTAAGCACCAAGGCCATCTATAAAATTATAGGACAAATTTTTAACTCAGTTAATATGAGGAGCTGCCCAAAAGACTTTTCCATGGAATAATTTTAATCCAGTAAATTGCTAGAGTTATTTTGAAATTCATCAATTCACAGTTCATATATTATTCAGAAGAAAGGACCCAGAGACAGTCTAAATGGCAGGAAAACATTGAGGGATGTTAGATTTGGTTAGATATATTTTAAATGCAAGAATAAAAATATGATGCATATTGAGGTTATGCACCAGATTTTAACCTGAATTTGCTTTGAAATGGGATCTTCATACCACTCTTTCTGGATAAACTACCCTTACTAGTCAATGCATTTCTCTCTCTCTCTGTCTCTCTCCCAGTCTCTCTCTTTCTGTCTCTGACTGTGGTAGGATTAGAAGTATTCATATATGCCAAAGGATATCACTGTTCAATTATAGTCAAATGACTTAATTTAGGTTGTTGACATTTATCTTTATCTTTTTTAATGTATCAATATGCTGCTTTGAAATTTTCAAGGGAAATACTCCAAGTAGTTTATTTTGTCCTTTATAGTCCCTGAGTTTAGAAACATAAGGATCCACCTGAACCCCTTTTCTGAATGGTTTCTCTGAAATGACAGCCAGTATATGACGCCAACTCAGAGACTCCTTTGCCTCTGAGTGGGTGGTACCAATCATCACAGCCAATAGTGAGGGCATGGTTGACCACGCTCAGGTTCCATATAAGGACTCTAACTTCCTCCCAACATCCCTGAGCTAATGGTGACTGAAGATGGGTCCTTAGTATCCAGAAGCCAAACTACTCACAGTATTTATACATGAATGCTAGGCCAGAGCACAGTCAACATCACTTCTAGGAATAAGGAGAAATCGTTACCATGAATAGTGAAGAACAAAAGAACACAAGGCCATTGATTATTCTCATAAGAATACACAAAGTGTTCTTTTGAATTATACCAAATTTCCTGATACCTGGAAAATTTTCCTGAAAAAGAGCACCATATGTTTTTCAAGGAAACTAGCAATTTTCCTTTTGAGATTTTACAATGCAAGCTAGTCAAAATACTTACAGATTTTTCCTAAAGACTATACTGGTTAGAAGAAGTCATTCACCTGGTAGATAATTCTCTTTCTGATGCTATTCCAAAGGCTCAGAGTCTGTGAATCACTCTCTTATTTCACTATAAAAGAATGCTGATTTCTTTTTGCATTAAATGGTCATGTGATTTAATATTGCTCTGGTATCCTACTTTCATGGTATCTTTTACTTTTATATCATAATACTTAAGGATGTTTATAGCTTACACCTAAGTACTTACAAATGCATCTTATTTCCTAAGATAGTCATTTGTTCAATTTGATAGGACAGTATTAGAAAAATTCCATTGGCTTCTATTATGTAAATCAAAAGCCAAATGTATTCCTAAGGAAAATAAACCAGATCCCTAATGTGGGTCTGGTGAGTCAGGCACATTATCAAAGAGAAACATGAAGAATTAATGAGTATAGGAACAACATGTTATAGGTGAATTGAACAGTGTTGGAAGGATAGATCTTGGAGTCAGGAAGACCTGGATTCAAATCTCAATTCTGCCTATTTCTAGCTATCTAAACAATTTATACCAATGTCATTATCTTCTTCTTCAGCAGTAGCAACAGCAGCAAGAGCAGACCTATCTCCCTCCCTGACTGCAGCAAACCATCCCCTAACCCATAAACCGGCATAATTCCCATTCACTTATATTGCAAACATTTTGAGGTGGACCTTTATCTTTGACTGAGTCTTGGGGAAATAATCTAGACTTTCCTGCAAATATGCGGGACATTATTTTATTGCTTTAGATTGAAGTGAGCCACCATGATTTTAGGTCGATTTGTATGTATTTTCCCATCTCACAATTATCTCACCCCCAACTTAGCAACGTGTTGGAATTGAAAAGGAATCCTGCTTTCCAGGAAGCTTTTCTTTCTCCCTTAAACAGAGCCTTCTTTTAGCTGAGATTTTTTCCCCGCACTTTGCAGTGAACAAGAGGAGACAGTCCTAAAGAAATAGTTGAATCCAACGCTTGCCTCCTACCCCAGCTAAGTCACTACCACTGAGCTTAAGCGAAAGGGACATTGAAAGGTTTTGACAATTAGCCTTTTAAGAAACCTTTTCCATTACCTTTGACAGCTCATAGCCCAAAGTGACGGTGGGAGGAAAGAGATGTCTATAAAATGTCCTATAAAGAATTGTGTGACAAATTGCAGTGATAACATTCTGATGACAGCTATCCCTGAAAGCATCTCCCCTTCCTTCTACCATTATACAGAGTACCATAAATTTCTGTTTTGAGGAGCAAATCTTTCATCTTTTTAAAGAACCATTTACTTCTTCCTTTCTGATTTGGAAGAAGTAAAACTCTATGTTTGCAGATGATATGATACTATGTATACAAAAACCCGACAGACTCCAACAGAAAACTGTTAGAACTGATAAATTCAGTCAAGTTGCAGGATACAAAATCAATATGCAAAAATCAGTTGCATTTCTATATAATATAAAATATATATAAAAATAAATAATTTTTATATATATATAAAAATAAAATATCAGAAAGAGAAATTAAGAAAACAATCTCATTTATAATTGCATCAAAAAGAATAAAATATCTAGGAATAAATTTAACCAAGGAGGTGAAAGATCTATACACTGAAAACTATAAGACATTGATGAAAGAAATGGAAGAAGACACAAATAAATAGAAAGATATTCCATGTTCATGAAATTAGAAGAATTAATATTGTTAAAATCTCCATAACACTCAAAACAATCTACAGATTCGATGCAATCCATATCTAAATTTCAATGGCATTTTTCATAGTAATAAAACAAACAATCCTAAAATTCATATGGAACTACAAAAGACCCTGAATAGCCAAAGCAATCCTGAGAAAGAAGAACAAAGCTGGAGACATCACACTTTTTCCCGATTTCAAACTCTATTACAAAGCTATAGCAATGAAAAGAATATGGTGACTATAGTTAATAACACTGTATTGTATAATGGAAATTTGCTAAGAGACTAGAACTTAAAGGTTCTCACACACGCACACACACAGATTAATATGTGAGGTGATGCATGTGTTAATTAACTTGATGAGGGGAATCCGTTCACAATGTATGCATATGTCAAATCATCATGATGTACACTTTAAATATCTTAGAATTTTATATGTTAATTATACCTCCTATAAAGTTGAAATTAAAAAATGTTAATAAATACTTATGTTCAATGTAAAAAAAATTGAAAATAAAAGAACAATTCAAAAAATTTTTGAGCTTTAAGTTTCCCCCTACTTTTAATTTTAAAACTTTTCATTTTAATTTTTATAGATTGGTATTACAAATCATCTGATATAAAAGGAAATTTTGTCAGATCGTTTAGTTTTGCATATATTATACTTAAAGTGGAAGCAAACATTCAATGCTGTGGTAGGAATAGAGAAGTATCATTTTATGTGTGTTTTATTTTTTAAATTCCAACTTCTGAGAAGGACCTTAGAGCAATCATCTGGTTTTTGAGATTCGGCATTTGAGGATAAGAAAAATGACTGCTCCAAGATCAAACAGTTAACAAGGTGACACTCAAAAGTGGCTTAGCTCTCCTGACTGTTGGCAAAGAACAGGCATGTCCCTTTAAGGCATCTTAAAATGTCATTTGCAATCAAGATAATTCCCCTCAACACATTACAGTTAATTACAATACCTTACATTAAGCATAGTGCTTAATTAAGTGCTGAATCACACGTGGCAGGGTTTAGAGGCAAGAACGAAATATCAGGAGAAAGTGTGGTAGAAGGCTAAACTGGATGATGAATAAATAATGGCTTTTAACACAGGACCATATATTTATTCCTCTAAGACTAATACGGAAACAATGGTTGCTTATGAGAAGGATTCCTTTTGCCCAATTACTGCACAAGTCCAAATGGAATGCTTTATTTAGATTAAGCCCAGGCCAATAGTTATTGCTACTTTTTCAGAAAACCTTAGAATTTTAAGTTAATGTTTATTTTAACCTATTTCCATGGCAATGTTATTTTATGAAATGACTACAGTTAAATAATCCTGCTTATTGTTAATTGACTATTAAAGAAACAGTCATATTTTTCTTCTGTTTAAGCACACGTGCTTCCTGAACACCTGAAACAATGTTTATATAGCTTAGCAATGTCAAAAGCTGTCATATACTGCCAGTATTAATATAAACTTGTGTTTGTAAATGTCTCAGATATGAAATGATGAAACTCTACTTGCTACGTGGAATTTGAAATTTAGGGGGACAATGGTAGAAATTTGCTCCAATTTGGTCTTTTAGTCTTAAAATTTAAACACTACTCCTCTTTCAAAGTTTATCTAGAATGAAAATGTATCTTATATCATTTCACATACATCTTAAGGTAACTGGACTAATTTTAGAAAATCCAAGGGAGAAAATAATGGGCCAATGAGGGAAAATACTAATTTTGAATAAATTAAAATCTGAAACTTCTAGTATTTTTGCTGAAGAGTGGACAGTTTATGACACTATTCATTTGAATCCAATGAAAATGGGTAATATAGTTATCTTCTATTTTCATTGTTAAAATTATTTATTTCTGATATCAGGAATGGAATATTATTATTATCATTTATTTACTGCTGTTCCTTTGGAGTGCAAGAAAGGGTCACTAGATTTTAGCAAGAAATTTGGCACAATTCTTCATGACATCTCTATGTTCTAAATGTAAAAGTGTTAGGTGTAATCATAGATGAATGAAAAATCATTTTCAGGAATGCCTATCTGGCTGTGTGTCTTCAACATTTTTATTTTGAGGAAAAATAAGGTAGCATGGTTATCAATTCTACAGAAGGCACGCACACAAGAGAACAGACAATAAGTAGAAAGACAGATTACCTTGACAGGCTGAATTAAAATTTAACAGGGATAAATATGAAGTCCTGTGATTTGGCTAACCCAAATCATTTCATGATGAGGTTGAAGAGACTGACTTTTCAAAACTCGATCTGAAATAAGTCTAGAGGCTTTAGTGTACTGTGAGCTCAGTGTGATACAGTCGTTTAAAAGTATAATTAAATCGATATATAAATGAACAGTGGTTGTATACGTCAGGAAAGATAATGATCCCACTTTTACAGCCAGGTTGGGGCCTCCTTGCCTCTACTTAAAAATGTCCTCCTTTGGGGCCGGCCAGGTGGCGCAGTGGTTAAGCGCGCACTCTTCGCTGCGGTGGCCTGGGGTTTTCAGGTTCGGATCCTGGGCGCGCACCGACGCACCACTCATCAAGCCACGCTGTGGCGGCGTCCCATGTAAAGTAGAGGAAGATGGGCATGGATGTTAGCCCAGGGCCAATCTTCCTCGGCAAAAAAAAAGAGGAGGATTGGCATCAGACGTTAGCTCAGGGCTGACACACACAAAAAAATGTCCTCCTTTTGTGTTTGTCCATGAACCACCCTGGCATGGATGTGAGTCTCTCACCAGGCTTTAGAGGTTGTCACTGAAGGCTGAAGGGAGGTTAAGTGAGGCCACCGAGTGATTTGGTGGAAAGACTATAATGAGCTGCCAGGTGAATGTTAGCAGCAGTAAGAAAAATTATTCACATGTACTTTGATTTTTTTTTTTTTTTCCATCTCAGGGAAATCATCCTAGTGGCTCTTAGGAGTAATGCTCTCAAATAATCCACATTTATGCTTTGCATAGACAGTAAGACAGATGGATGACAGTTGTAACGAGAAGTTTCAACATTCCCTAAAGATACACCTGAATTTAAGAAACATGACATTCAAATGACACAGTTTCTCAGTGCTGGGTTTTTAACAATCTGGTTTACGACTCTCATCAGAAAGAACGTAAACAAGTGCATCCTAGAACTAAGTGCTTTAAGACTCTTGAATTATATAACAAAATGGGGGTTGATATCTCCTGCCCTTTTATTTAGCAAAATGCCAACCCAAATGACCTCACTTTTGGTCCTTGACCCAACCCACATGTTTCCAGCATTCTTCATTTTTAATACCTAATATAGTCCTTCATACCCTGCCACTATTTAGAGCTAAATCTTGCACTCAATCCACCAAAAATAGGCAAAGAAAACAACATACAAATTTATACCTAAATTACACATTGGAGAACAGTGAAACTTACTTGAACAAAGATTTTGTTATTTCATAACACCCTTACTTATTTGACATGGTGGCTACATCTAGAAATGGTTGGAACACTCTTTAAGGTAATTGTTGGGCATATTTTAACATATGTAGTTAAATCTTATTTGATCTGCTCTTTATCAGTCTTTTTTTCCCCTTTTGATCTATGAAAACAAGTTCTCCACCTTCTTCCTCTTATCCTGGACTTTTGCTGCTCTTTGAAATGCAGAAAGGATCTCATCTTGACTTCCCAACTGCATGAGAACATGAAATCTTTTAGGTCAGGCTGGTCTCACCTCCAGGGTGGGCTGTGGTACGGGGTCACCTTACAGACCCACCCTGAGCTTTGTGTTCACGTGGAATCTTCTGTGCGACCTCAGGTCCACAAGTGGAGACTGTGTCTGCCTGGACATCCCATGACAAAAATCTGACACTCATTGACTTCCATATCGTTTCTTCTTTTCTAATCATGAGTAAAAGCATTTCCTCATTTCTGATGCAGCCTTTGGTAATGGAAACCCAGGAACCGTGGTGTGACCATGTGCCATTGTACTGATTCTAGCAAACGCATTTGTGGGGAACAATCACTTTTCTATGATACATAGAAAATTTCTAATATGAACTCATTATTGTTGGGATGTTGGCTGTCTGCCCTTCCTGTGTCAGGGTTAAGGGTGAGAAAATGTAGTTCATATTGGGAGGAAGCAAAAAGTAATGGATAGGCCAAAAAGTTAGCAGTTTTCTTTTTTGTGGGAGTGGCCACTTCAGAAATATGCATATACACCCATCAACAGCCAGTAAGTACCAGAGTTAGGATACAACAACCCAGGTTTCAGGGAACTTTTGAGTCCATGCTCAACATTCCATTATATTCTTCATTGTATTAAAGCGTGTTTCAGTATTTGGGGCCAGCCTGGTGGTGTAGCAGTTAAGTTCATGCTCTCTACTTCGGCGGCCCGGGGTTCGCAGGTTCAGATCCCGGGCATGGACTGATGCACTGCTTGTCAAGCCATGCTGTGGCAGCATCCCATATAAAGTAGCAGAAGATGGGCATGGATGTTAGCCCAGGACCAATCTTCCTCAGCAAAAAAAAGGAGGATTGGCAACGGATGTTAGCTCAGGGCTGATCTTCCTCACACACACACAAAAAGTGTGTGTCAGTATTAAATCTTATGTGTGAATGTGTGCTTGGGAAAATCACTTCACTTCTTTGGCCCTGAGCTTTTTAACTTATAAAATGAAAAGCTTGTTTTAATATTCAAAAGTGCATAAGGTCCTTTTGTGGTCTGAAATTTTCCCAAATCCAAATCCAAGAAGGGTATATTTAGTACACTAATATTTATTGAACTTTTATGTGCAAACTAATATGCTTACTGACATGATTGTACACGATATCAAGCAAATCTAACTGGAAGTCAATATTTTAATGACTTATTTACATATTAAAATTCAGAAGAAAGAGACTTTTAAAGATCCATATTTCCGATAGCATCAGGATGAGGTGGATTTGTATTAACACAAGTCCAAGTCTGTCTTCATAGCTGCCAAGTTTACCTGGGACCTCATTGCCAGAAATGAGACCAATGGAATTGTCTCTATATAACATGTCTTCTCATATTATCTCAAGTGCCTTTCCACTGAGATTATCAATTTAAGATTTCATCTTCCCTAAAATAATATCCATTTTACAAATCTATACCAAAACAATTTTTATAAAAATAAACTTCAATTTATAAATTATCATCACCTTTTAAAAGCTTTTCTTAATCATGGGTGGTGTGGTGATGGTAGGGACATTGCAGGTGACAAGAATCATTGATCTTCTTTGTTTTCCATTAGTGTTTGCAGTAGAGAAGGCCTTCAAAACAGATAAGTCATGAAGGCAATTTCACATTCCAAAAGTTACATTCTTTTGCATATCTCATATTTCAAAGAGTAAAGTCTATTGACCTTTGAGGAGACCAAAGGCTAAAAGATCTAAGCACATTGTGTCCCAAACAAATATTTTCATTACATTTTCTTACTGGCTGAATTAGTCATGTCATCACTTGCTGAATTACAATAGCACGGGAAGGACAATGACATTTCAAGGTTTTTTTCATGTGAATGATTGCTGTTACATGCTTTGGTTACTGTGGAAAAAAATTGGTATCGGTCTCACAAAAAATTGCCAAAGTCTTATGATCCACAAAAATTTCAATCAGCCTGTTCCCCTTTTCAGAAGTTTTGGAATTAGAATGTTTACTTAACATAACTTATGATTCAAAATACTTGGCTATTTTTAAGGCAACTATGTGATAAATGTACCATTAATTTTAAGTAATTGAGAAAGACAGTCAACATAGGGAGAAGTATGAATTGTGGAATGTTTGTGAGGAAACAATTTATTTTCTTTCAAAAATATAGATTAACTCTAGGTCCAGGAAATAATGCCAAAAATGAGTCGTTCAAGGGTCCTATTTTAAAGAATACATAAGAATGATTTGTACCTATGACGTCAATTTACATGTAGTAAATCTTTCAAAAAAGATTTATTTTATGTAGTTTAAGTATTTATGCTAGTATTTTGCTTAAAAACCCAACTTTTAATACCATCAAAAGTATACAGCAGCCTAGACCCTCATCGAATTATCCCACTTTCTACATTGGTACCTCTAAGTTACAATTCAAATATAATTCATATGTATTTCCCAATTTATGCTGAGCTCATGATAGTCCCTTCTCCTCAAACCTTACCCCAATTTTCCAGGATTCCCTACCTCGGAGAATGGCATCCATCATTCATTCATTATTTAATTCGTTAACTCATTAATCAAACATTTTGAGAGCCAGGCATTGTATAAGCAGAACCCGGCATTTACTCTTGACACTTCCTCTCCCTCAACTCTGTATGTTTTGAGAAGTAAAACAAGAGATATTTAGCTCTGGAAAACACAATATGCCTCTACCTCGGCCCCACAGTTCATTTGGCCAAGAGATTTGGGTATAAGAGGATAAGCATTTTTAGTTCTTTGGATTTTAGGCAGGCCAAATACAGGGGAAGCATAGTTTAACACCCAGAGTCGGGGAGAGGGGAGCACACAACAGTTAATGGTGATGCAGGGACCAATATTATTACTTCATGTGCCCATGACAGCAATGAACACTAAATGGATGCTCTTCCAGTGGTATGTGGGTAGGGGGCACCATGGCGGATAAAAGTGGGGGAATAAAGCAGCGCATACACACACACACACACACGTACACACACAGGGAGTCTGTTTTCCCTGCCCAACTGTCTCATAGGCCACTCAAGCGGATACTTTTATCTTCCTGGTTCAGTACATAACCACTTCAAAGCTGGCAGATGTTAAAGCTTCAAAGAAATAATGATATCATTTTTGGCCAGATTTATTATCCTGCCCTCTCTTTGTCTTAGCGAAAACTCTTTAGGAATACACTCATTGAGATGGATAAGTTAAATACTGGACATAGTCATTATGAAGGTATTTAAAGTTTAATATTATATATTCTATATACAGACACTAACTGGTAGGGGTTTTTCTCAGTGTTTTTGTTTGTTTGTTTTTACTGCCATCGCCTCAGCCCCTAGCAATATCTGGTACTTAGTATTTGCTCAGTAATTATTCATAGAATGTAGATGTCCTCATGTACAGACATGACAGAATGATTGCCATCATAAAGCAGTCTGTCAGGGAGAGAGAGCCGGGCAAAGAAACTTGAAGATTCTCCTCTTTTGCCCATTACAGTCCTGGCCTTGGCTTTTACTATGTTACATATGACATTTCTTTTCTAAATTCTTCTTACCTGAAGGTAATGGTGTCCCTAGACATTTACAGTCTCTTCTGGCATATGTCACTTGACACCTCTGAATGATGCAGAGGTATCAGGCTAACAAATCCACATCCCTTCCTGAAAATCAGTGGCAAATGTTGAAGTCGATTGAGCCCCTGTTTTGGCAGTTGGCAGGATGGTTTTGTTTAAGTGTAAGGTATAAGAAGTTAAGAAGTCATTTGGGATAAGTTTTAAGAAGTTATTTGGGATCCCTGAGTATCAATAGTAGTCATGAACATGCTATGCTTGCCATATTGATTTAACCAATACTAAATCACCAATTTATATCATGCATTTTATCTTATTTTCTATCTTATTTTTTGCAGGGAAGGATTCTCCCTGAGCTAACATCTATTGTCAATCTTCTTCTTTTTTTCCTTCCTAAAGCCCCAGTGCATGGTTGTATATCCTAGTTGTAAGCCCTTCTAGTTCTTCTATGTGAGCCCCTGCCACAGCATGGCAACTGACAGACAGGGGTGCGTGACTGGCAACAAACCTGGGCTGCCAAAGCAGTGAGCATGCTGAACCTTAACCACTAGGCAATCAGGGCTGGCTCTATATCATACATTTTAAACAGAAGCAGCTTCACTGCCTGAACTCTGAACACTGACATGACCTGTCATTTTGTTTTTCTGAGAGGAAAAGATTAATGACAATATTTAGTTTAGAAAAATCGTCACTACATAAGCTGTTTATATCTATCTTACCACTCCTTATCCCAAGCAAAATTACATCAACAGAAAGCAAACAAGAAATCCTTCAACTCTGTTATCCTTTAATTATTTGTAAATAACATTAGTGGTTTATTATAACAATGGATGATGATTGCTGTCACTTTGGGGGAGGTGTCTCAAGTATACACAACAGGATAAACCATAATCCTTGCTCCACGACAAAGTCTTATCATAGGTCCATATACATCTCCTTCCCTCCTTCCTTATCACTCAACACCTACACACTCACCATCTAAAACAAAAGGTAGACTTTGATAAGAACCTACATCTAACCAGATGGTCTCAGCCATTATCCCATCCTTCACATCCCCACACCTGAAGGAATCACCATTCAGAATTGCACGTGCACCATTCACTTGCCTTCCTTTTTATGTAGTGTCATTGCATCTATATATCTTCTACAAGTATATTTATTTTAGTTGTTTTTATCTTTATAATGATGTCATCATGCTGGATATAATTGTATTGCTAAGATTCATCCATATTGTTGCCTTTTTCTGTGTGTGTTCATTTTGCCTCTTGTATAATATTCTATTGTGTGAATATATCACAGGTTAGTATATATCTACTTTCTTGTTTGTGGGCATTTGAGTTGCTTCTAGATTTTTGCTATTTTGAACAGTACTGCTGTCAATATTTATGTACATGTTTCTTATTGCTTTGCTTGTTAATTAACTGCTTGCTAGAGAACTTAAGATAGTAACAGCTCCTAATTAAGTGTTTTCTAGGTAACTGTTCTAACAGTATTTACATGTATATTAATTCACTTGAGCCTCACAACAACAAAATGAAGTAAATACTATTGTTATTTTACTGATATAAAAACGAAAACTCAGAGAAGTTAAGAAACTAGCCTGAGGTCACACAGCTGTTTTTTGTTGTTGTTTTTTTTTGTTATTTTTGTGAGGAGATCAGCCCTGCGCTAACATCTGCCAATCCTCCTCTTTTTTTTTGCTGAAGAAGACTGGCCCTGGGCCAGCATCCATGCCCATCTTCCTCCACTTTATATGGGAGGCCGCCACAGCATGGGCTGACAAGCGGTACGTCGGTGTGCGCCTGGGATCCAAACCGGCGAACCCCAGGCCACCACAGTGGAGTGCGCTCACTTAACCGCTTGTGCCACCGGGCCGGCCCACACAGCTGTTAAGTAGTAGAGTCAACCTTGAGAACCCAGGCAGTTTGGCTTCCGAGTTTGTGTTCTTAAACACTATGTTATAATGCCTTTCTTAGATCTAAGAATGTGAAGGATTACAACAGTTTATAATATGTAATTTGGCTATTGACTAAAATTCAAGTGTAGAACTGTTGTAATTCAGATTAATCAATGTATAGTACATTGTTATAATCAACCACTAATGTTATCTACAAATAATTAAAAGATAACAGAGTCGAGGGATTGCTTGTTTGCTTTCTGTTGATCTAATTTTGCTTGGGATAAAGAGTGGTAAGATAGATACAAACAGTTTGTGTACTGAGGATTTTTCTAAAATAAATACTGTTATTAATCTTTTCCTCTTGGAAAAACAAAATGACAGGTCGTGTCAGTGTTCAGGGTTCAGGCAGTGAAGATACTTCTGTTTAAAATGTATGATATAAATAATGTATGTTATAAGTATATAAAATGTATGTAATAAGTAATCCTGAAAAATACTCATGCATATTATAACGACCCCAAAACACATTTCATACAGACTTCCTTGTATATTTTTTATCATAGGCACAAGGCTCTTCGCAAATTTGTTTCAATGGGATGACCACTGTTTTTGATGCTGAAGACATCACTGCTTGCTCCTCCAACCCAGTGGGGCAGTTCTCTGATGCATTTGTCCCAGACGTCTCTGAGCGCATCATTCTAGAGCACAGTCACAGGACGCTCCAGGCCCATCTTCATTCCCCTTTAAGGAGCCCAGGCTTCTCCTATGCCTTTGTGCTAAGGGCACAAATGGGGCCCTGGGTGGCTCTCACAGAATCAGATAATGAGTTTAAGGCAGAGGGGACTCGGATTCTCACTTCCCAGAGGAGGAGATACTCCTAGGTGAAGAGCAAAAACACTCACCAGTCAGTGAAGCAACATCCTCAAAAATGGATGGAGGTTGTGGCAAACACATTAAGCATGTCATTCCTTAAATTTCTATGTTACTACGTAATAACTTATAATAAGTAAATTTGGTCAAGGAAGTATATTGTCATAGATACACGTAAAACATAAAGACAGGAAGCACATACAGCATTTGTTTACTTTGTAAGCCCCAAAGCCATCATCAGAGCCACCCTTTGTGGTTCCATGAATTTCTTGTTTATCCTGATTCTGAAGGTTTAGTCTCAAGAGGAAGAATGAGCCATCAGGTGGATGAGTCACATTTTAGTTATAATCACAGGAACATTCAAAAATGAAATCATTTTATTCAGTGGAACAAACCTTATAAAAAGTAAATTACTTCATATACATTTGGCAAAAGACTAATTATCTATTTTGAGTTTTTCCTGGAATTATCTCACCCATTCTTTCCACCCTGCATGACACCTGCTTCTATGTCTCACCTTTCCCAGTGCTTTCCTGGTCATGCTAATAAAAATGGAAAAGGAGGAAGAAACATGTGGTCTTGACACCCTTCAAATCATTAAGGCATGGGAGAAAAGGTCCCACAAGAGTAATCTTTTAAAAGTGAGCATCTTTCAAAGAACAAATAAAATACTTTCAAGACAGTTTAATATTATCTTCATCATTGCTTTCATAGGCTATCTTTTAAAATTTGAATTAGAACATTATTTCTGGATTTCCAATCTTCAGCTATATCCATATCTATCTCTACGTTATGTATCTCTCTCTCTCTCTTCTCCATGCAGATTTTTCAATATATATCAACACTTAAAATATGATAAATAAATGGCAAGCAATAGGATATACTGGAGCATATGAGGAAGCCATTTGGTGTAACACTAATTCAGCCTGACCTTGTTTTTCCAAAAGGGTCTAATGCGGCTCATTGAGCACGCATTGAATTCTGCTTTAAGTATTTACTATGTCCCAAAGACAAGAACAATGCCCTTTAAGATAAAGTAACTTCCCCCACATTGGCATTTCCTTAAGGATAAGCATCTCTCCCTAGGCTAGGGATTGATTGCTGATCTGCTGTGACCACCCAGCTCGAGACCACAGAGCTGGTACCTGCTGTGTTCATCAATTGCTGTGGCAATCTTGTGACTGTTGTAAAAGGGACATTCAAATCATATGTGATACATGCTCTTTGACGATATATAACCACTCTGTACAGCACACTTCTTTGATGCCCTTCTTTCCTTGGGGAAGGAAGGCCCCAGGCTAGTCCTCAGAGCTGGCTCCTAATAAACTCACCCCAATTTTGATTTATAGATTGGTTATGGATTATTTGCTTCAACAAATAAAAGTCAGAGCTGATTATGTACAAACTTGAATTCCTCTTCTGTTTGTCAAAAATTTCAATTCAGTTCTTCTTGTGAACCAAAGAGCTCTTTAGCATTTTTTTTTCTTTTTCAAAATAAAAGGAAACCAAACTTACAGTAAAGGAGCTTGCATTTTGCTTAAACTAAATGGCAGGTTTCAAAGAAAGACTAATCTTCTGCATTAGGGTAGGGATAATTCTTGGTGAATTTTTTCTCCAGTTTTCTAAGTGTTTGTGTTGCATTGTTATTTTCTAAACAAAATTAAAATAAGCATATAAGTAAATTATAGCACACCCATGCACCTGCATTTAAAAGAATATATCCCTGTGACACGGCAGAAAAATCGACCTACGATTCCCTAACATAAACCTTCATGCTCCTTTAATATCTTTGATTACCTCAAAATCCTATCTTCCTTTATCGAAACCTTACTCACTTGCTTTTCGAAGTTTGGTTCAAGCTCTTCATGTCCCCCACTCTGGCCCAATCACCCACATCTTTGCGTATTTCTATAGGCCGACCACATGTGCCATTTATCTGACAGGAATCATAAACTCTCTTATAACAATCTGATATGACTGCTGTTTTATTTAACTTTGTGTATGCATTGCCTTTATAGCTACATTATAAATATCTTGAGGGGAAAGACAAAGTCACTTAAAGTTTTGGGCCTTGGTCTCCTCATCTGAAAAATGAGGGGTTTAGACCTCTAATTTTTGTTAACTCTAGCATGCTGTGATTCTTGTTCCCAGGACTCAAAGTTACCATTATTATTTTAGCTTTGCTTTCGCAAAGCTTTCCCTAGTCCAGAGATCTTAAAGCCTAAACTAGAAGACAGAGTGCTCCCTCAGTCGTGAGGCCTGGTCGCCATGGATGCCTTATCGCTCCTCATCTTAGGGCATAAAAGAGCATCATGTTAGTGGCCAAAAGATATGCAGTGTTCAAACTTATTACCTACATCATGTTTTGTTAAACAGGCAAAAGGAAGTTTTTCTATTGCCAATTGAGTGTGCCTGAGTTCTTATGTTTTCTGTTAGATCTACATTTACCCCGAATTTTCAAGATGGAGGAAATGTGTTTTCCTTGTATTTACCACTCAAGTTCTTTCCCACATGATGGCATGATGCCCGTATTTGTATCATGGTCATTAGTTTCCAGCACTGGAGTGCTCTTTGTTTTTGTCTTTGTTTTCTGTGTGAAATACACAGCTGCTTTCACACCGTAGGGGCCCCCGTCTTAGCAGTTACGGAACCTGAATCGTGAATTAGCCGTGGCTGCTAATGGCCGAAGTGAGCACTGCCAGGCGGCTGCTCATGCTGCTCGGGAGGCGAGCGGGGAGGCAGCCAGTGGAGATGCAGAGAGAACATGCTGCCCAATGGAGCTTATAGAAACCAAGCTCTTCCGGTAAACATTGATGGGCCATAAGAGACACAAAACTGAGTCATAGCTGTATTAGTAAATTGCAAATAAATATGTCTAAAACATTGCAAGGATCCTACTAATGAGATATTTGGAATTATTTTAAAACCAATTTAATGCCTTCCTCAATTAAACAAGGTAGAATTGTGTAACAGATCTAGACAACTTTTCAGTATAGATATTTAGTCTCTGAGGTTCAACTAGAGAAATTTGTAGAAATTTATAAGTCTAACCAATGTTTGAATTCATAGGGTCTCTTGCTGTACAACATCATCCAAGTGAGTTCTAAGGGTCAAAGTGCCTACAGAAATGCAGAGCAGGTGAAGCACGTCTCAGGTGTCCTACCACCCTCGTTCCATGTTTTCACCTCCCATCATCTTTTGGCATGATTTTTTGTTTCATCACAATCAGATCTACAGTTCTCTAAGAAAAATTCCCAAATTTATGTTAGGGTTTAGGCAATCGTACTTGAGATGGTGGCAGAATAAGATATGAATGTGTTTGAGAGAGGGGCTATGCAATCTAAATGACAGCTATTCGAAGATTCTTGAATTTACTTCTCAAGCCCCGACCTGTCTTCAGACTGTCAGACTTAGAATACCCACTGCCTATTCACCGTGTCCACTTGGATGTCCACCAGGCACATCAACCTGACCTCCTATTCCACTCCACTCATCCCCTCCTCCTGCAGCATCTCACTTCTCTGTAAACAACACCCCCATTTCGGTTGTCCAGACCAAAAACAGTGACGTGACATTTGACTCATATTTTCTCTTACATCCCTTACCCTCATTTATGACCAAATCTTACTATCTCTGCCTTCAAAATATATCCAGAATCCAAACACTTCTCATCACCTTCTCCACTACCACCTTACACCTTAGTCTAAGTCTGACTACTTCAGTAGGCATATGATTGGTCTCCTTTTGTCCACTTATATCACCTGCATTCCACTGTTCCCTGAGTACTCAGAATGATGTCTCCATAATCTGAGAGAAATCACTCATTCTTCTGTTCAAAATCCTTTAATGGCCTCCCATCTCCCATCCTTACCACAGCCTGCAGAATCCTCCATGTCCTGGGCCCTCACTATATCTCTGGCTTCGTTGACTCTCCCTCTTTGCTCACTCTGCTCCAGGCTCACCGACCACCTCACTGCTCCTTGAACGTGCCAAACCCACAACGACCCCAGAGTCTTTGCCTCTGCCTGTAACACTTCCTCTGTATATCCCCAGCTCTCTCCTTTAGTTGTACAGGCCAATGCTTAAACACCACCTATCAGAGAGACCTTTCCTAACCACTCCATATAAAATGCCCTCCTCCATATTTCCTTTACCCTTAAGAGTTTTTTCTTCAGAGCACTTCTTACCATCTCTCATCTTACACGTTTGTTTATTATCTTTTCCCCACCAAAGGAATGTAAGCTCAGACAACTGGGGACCGTTATCAGGAGACTATGATTCAGAGGCAGGAAATTCAGTCATGAGGTGGAGCCTACAGAGAGGTTCCGCCTACACCCTGGCATCCTGCAGCTCCCCACAGGGTTGTTAGGGGAGGGGATGAGTATTACGAATTGCTGAAATCAATCAGTTTTGTTTTTCCTTTAGGAAACGCAAAGAGGTAGTCAACTTTACCATCTTTACCACTTAGGGAGCTGTGGGAAATAACTGCCGTGGTGGATAAGAGTGCAAGAGAAAGTCAAAGAGTGGAACAAGTCAATGCTTTATAATTTGATAAATAGAAACTGTCATCATTATTATTTGCTTATTGCTCCACTGTCATTATATTACAGCACTGCATAAATGAATATTGCCATAAGTTCATGCTGAACACCATTATTTGCCTTTCTAGTCTTCTTACGTGAAACTAGGCAAACAGTCATGATCTGACTTTGGACTCTGATCGTAGGCATTGATTCCGAACAATGCTGACGCAATTCAGTGAAATTTGGAATTGCCACCACTAGTCATGACCTTAATTTTCAATTCTATAAATGGGATAGAATAGCTACCACTTATCCTAAGTATAGTAAAAAATTACTTTCTTGGTGATAACAACCTTCAATATTTAATTGGATATACGGCTGATTTCCTATCTTACATTTAATTTCCTTGAATTTTGTTAAGATTATGAGTGATGAGGTATTGTCTTACAAAAATAACACATTTGCATTTTAACAGGTTGTCTTCAATTTCTTTCCAAAGAAGTATCCCAAATGGAATAATGGGAGGGGTCAGCAGGCTGGAATGTAGGATATTTTTGAACAATGCCTTACAGTGAGCCTCAAAACATATCATTGGTCCCCCAACTAGATCTCTGAGTCTATACATGGTCTATACCAAGTCTATACTTGAGTTTCATGAATACACTAAGCTGGCATCATGTAGAATAGTGTTTATCCATCTTTATTTAAATTTGCTTTAGGCTCTTCAACTCGTCAGCACACAGAACTTGTAAGTTAAAATTTGTGCAGAAATATGTTTTACAACAGCAATAAGTAATACCATCTTGCTCCCTGTGTACCTCAAATCATTTGAAACTTTTACTTAAGTCATGTTCAGAACACATGATTCTATGAAAAGATAAGTAATTGTGTTTTTGGACCACAAGTTAAAGGCTCGTAAATCATTGTTTAAAAAAAAAAAAAAAACTACTTTATATGATGGGTTTTAGGAAATATCAAGATTTTCTAGTAAATATACATGAATTTTTTGCAAATAAAAACAAATTTATTTTACTTAATCATTAGCTTTATACTGCTTTGGGAAAGCATGCCTATATAATTTGTCTAAACTGAGAAAGGGATGTTAGGAGTAAAAGGGGGTGTCATTAGTATTTATACTGACATTAACAGGCATAAAACAGGATTATCCTAATTAACAAAGCAAAAAAGGGATGACAACAAAATTCATTCTATTTTAATATTAATTTAGTCTCCGAAATTTATAGCTTTTCTCTCCAAGAAAGAGATAACAAAGTTAGGAAAAGGCTTATAACAAGGTCAAGGGACAGATGTAAAACAAAATAAGATAACTTTTCAGATTAAAGGAGAAAAATTTTAATTTAGCCCAGACAATTAAGGCTGAATAAAAATTAGACTAAAATTTTAAAATCAGAAAAAGGAGTGGTAAAATTAACTCCTTTTTCCCTAAGCCCTAACTTACCAGGATTAAAAGATACTCATACTTCAAATTTTTCTTTTGATAAAAGTAGATTAAATTATTTTATGGAGTGTGTAGAACATTTCTGGGGCTTAATAATTTGAAATAAAATACTAAAAATGTAGACAGAATCAAAATCCTTTAAAAGTATGCATGAGTGACAGCTCCATATAAATGGTTTAAAGACAGAAATCATAAATAATAAATGAAAAATACTAAATGCTCAATAGATAATAAGAAATACTGACAGCTCAGTAAATGTTTCTGGAATATGCACTAGGTAATATTCATACGTACTGCACAATGTCCTATAATGCTACTACTGGAGAGCATTCAGCAAACCTAAAATCTATCACATTATTTTAGTCTGCTCTGAAAAAGAATACTTTTCTATATACAAACCACACAGCAAGAGACCTAAAAGAAAGTAGTCCTCTTTCCTTTTTTCATAATAAAAAGAAATAGACACAAGTTCTATATCATCAGAGGATTTCATAGAAAAAATTTCAGAACAAATGTGTATGATCCAAATTATGAGCTATTTTCAAGAACGGTAGCATCACCTTCTGCCCTCAGTTTCCAGACAGAGAGATGTGAGTGGAATATGCTAATGCCTGCTGCTGGAGTGGGCTGGTGTGTAGACTTGGGGGCCAAGCCAGCTGGGTTAACAGCCCATTCTACCACATCCACATAGATAGCTTCAAGCAACTTACTTATCCTCTCCCTGGACCTGACTGGGTTTCTTCCTCTATAAATAGGGATAACAATGATGCCAACCTCCTAGGTTGTTGAAGGAGCCAATGATTAACATACATAAAGCACTCAGAAGTAGGTCTGGCATACAATGCCAAAACTGTTACTACTGCTGCTATTAAAAAGCGAACATTTCCTTGGTGTTGATACTTGTGACTAGTGGCTAAATCATTTCAGATATGGGTCCCTTTCTCGCCTTGGTCATTCATTCAAATGAATTCTTTAGTCAAGGGTTCTCCTTTTAAAAACTAATTTTTTAAAGGAGTGTACTAAATCTTGGTTTGAAGAGATGAAATGAATTCTCCTAGAGTCACATTTGTCTCTTTAGTGCACAGATGGTGAGTAAAATCTGTGTTGACTGCACCTTCATCTTGCACGTCAAGGCTCCAAGAGCAGCGGCTTCCTGAGATTTACTATGAGCTGATTTTGATTGATTGGTCTCACCAGCACACCAGACTGTGGGGGCAGATAAGAAGCCCACTGGGAGAAAACATCAGGGAAGGCAAGGATGCTGTGACGCAGTCAAACCCTAGATGACAGATGTCCCTTTATAGGAGAGAGTTGGAGAACAGGTTTTGGCAAAGGAGAACTGCAGAGCAGCAAAATGATCCTGATTACTAGTGACATTTAATTGCAATTAGATTTTTTAACAACAGCAAAAAAGGTGATAAAACTCTTCAGCCTTTTCACATGAAATTGCCCATGCTTGGGACATTTTAGTGCCCATTCTTTCTGCAACGTCATCAAAAACAGGTTCACTGTATTTGCAGGATACTGAAAAGAGTTAATGGTCAGCACAGGAGCTCTGCTGGCTTCAATGGTCACAGTTATATGCACTCAGACTCAGCCACACAAATTATTCCCTGGGAGAAACCTTCAGTGAGTTGCTAGGAGATGACCGGTTTATGTTTTCTTTTGATTATAGGGCATAACCGCCCCACTGTCAAAATGCCAAAAGTTAAAAAAAAGGCAGCGATTGCCTAAGAATGATTTTTTCCTGTTACTTGCAGTGAGGTATTGAATCCTGGACAGTCTTGCATGAAGGGAGGAGATTAAGAGAGCCATGAAGATCTACGTAGTAGAATTATAAGCATTGTTATCTGAGTAAGGCCAGTTTTCTCCAGTTGTGTTCAGCATGTGACCAATGTTTAAAACATATTTGTTTAATCAAACTGAATCATAATTTTTTAGTAATTTCTTAAAAATTAGTATTATGCATAGGTATGGTGAGTGGCTTATGGTCTAAAAGAAGTGCTTACATATACATTAGGAACTTAGCAGGGCTCAAAAGAGATAAAGTGCCACCAACTGAGGAATATAGTTAGCTCAACCCTCTGGATTGAGGTAAATAAAAAGAGGAAAGACTGTAACCCTTCTGGCCTCAAGATCAGGGCTCATTTCATTATGCCACACTGTCTCCGGTACATCTGGTTATGAGATATATAATTCTTTTTCTATGATAGCCAATATAGTGTAGTGATTAAAAGTGACAACTTGGTGGGGCCGGCCCCATGGCATAGTGGTTAAGTCTGGTGCACTCCACTTTCGGGGTCCGGGTTCACGAGTTCAGATCCTGGGCACGGACCTACACCACTCAACAGCCATGCTGTGGTGGTGATCCACATACAAAATAGAGGAAGACTGGCACAGATGTTAGCTTAGGGCTAATCTTCAAGCAAAAAAAGAGGAAGATTGGCAAGAGATGTTAGCTCAGAGCGAAACTTCCTCACCAAAAAAAAAAAGTGACAAACTGGGTTTAAATAATTAACTCTTACTACTTACTAGCTGCATGACTTAGGGTGAATTACTTACATGCTTTGTGCCTCAGTTTCCACAACTATAAAATGGGGAAAACGATAGTACATACCTCATAGGATCAATGTGAGAAATTAATATATGTAATTATAATGAAATAATGTATGTAATATACTTAGAAAGGTACCTGGTACAAAGGATGATTAAAGGAAAATAAGTATCATTTTCACTGTGACTATTAGCATTATTAGTATTATTTTATCATGCCCTACATCCAGCTCATCACCATCCAGGAGTTTGAGGACCAGGTGTATGCAATTTCAAAAAGTTGGAAAGCCACACGTTTAGATAAATATGAGCAGACTAACCAAAGTGGGAAGAGTTCAAGGGAACAAAGAGAAAGCTGAGGTTTTCTTAAATCTCCTGTCTCGTTAGTTGTTGAATATCACCTTATTCTCAATAATTTGGTGCGTCTGTGCTTCAGGCTGCCTAAGGTTGGCTGCATATTAAGCTGACCCTGTGCACAAGGACATCTATGCTTCTTCCACTTAAAAGTCATGTTGTCCTGACTGTCAAGCAACAGACAGTGCCCTTCTCTGGGATTTGAGAGTTCCAGGTTCTGGTCGCCAACTGGGACCAGGGGGGGTTGGGTGGGTGTCTTTGGGAATCTTTATACCTTTAGGGACTTGTTTCCTCATTTGCAAATGAGAGAGTCAGACATTTAAACAATGTTTCCTTTAATCTCCACATTTTTGTAATTTTAGGATCTATCTTGATAAGAGCAGTTGTGTGCTATATATAATTTCCTTTGCAGGTTAGCGCTAAGCAAATCTGTCATATGGAAACCTGGAGTTTAAAATCAGGAACAGTGAGATGATTTATTTTTGCTCTACAAATGAGTCATACTCTCCACAAGTGAATTATCAGATTCCATTAAATAGTAAGTTTGCCCAATGACTCTAAAATACAATTTAATTTTCAAAAAATCAGCTTGTCTGTTGTCTATTGCATAAAGAAAGGTACATGATTGAGTTGTTACATGGTGAATTTTTAAGACTACTCTGGCAAATCATTTGGTTAGAGAGAAGTTACCAAGAAAAATGAAAAGGAAAATTCAGTCTTTCTGGTTTGGAGAAGCAGCAGGTGCAAGTCACAGCCCTGGTACTAAATCGAGAAGGCTCCTTGGAGAATGACGTAAACAGACTTGCCAGTATTATTTTTATAGAGACTTTCAAACCCGCATGAACTATACACTGTAATTAATTATTAAATGTGATCCAGGCTAGGGCAGTCTATGCTAACACAATTCAGATACGTTTTTCTCTTCCAGCATTTGGTTATCAGTTATGTGATATATAGAGTAACAGCTATAAGGATCAGTTTCTGCAACTCCATCCCTCAACCTATTTTTTTATTGTAAATAAACCAGACGAGGGAAAAAAAGGCAAAAGGAGAAAGTGCCATGTTTCAGGAACATTTGTCTTGATATTTTAGTGACGAGCTTAATCTAATTATTACACTTGGCTCTGACTAGCTTAGCATAAGGTGTTAGTTTTCAGTTGCAAATGAGTAGCACTTGACAAGGTGAGAAATCCTCCTTTGATTATTGAAATCATCCAAGATGCATTTCTAATCTGTTTTGAAAACAAAAGCCCTATAGTAATATGTGATAGGAAAACTCTTTTCTCGCACCTAACTGAGTTATATAATAGAAGTTTTAGCTGGGCACATGGCTTTAGCCAGGCTAAGACAACATTTCTTAGTTTCCCTTGCTTTGTGACCAAATTTTAGTCGGTGAGCGTGAGAGGAAATGATGTGTGCACCATTGAAGGGGCCAAGGGCCTTACGGGGAGGGTGCATGCCTTCTGCTTCTGCTGGCTGGAATGCAGACCTGGTGCTAGGATCTGGAGCAGCCATCTTGACCATAAAAAGGAAGCCATGTGTTGAGGGTGGAGGAAGGAGCCCCTTCATAATTATGGATATACTCACCCTGCACTACCAATTGTACTTTCACATGAGTCTGCAATAAAGATCTCTCTTATTTAAGCCTCTATTATTTTGGATCTCTGTAACAGCGCTGAGCTTTTATCGCAATGAATGGACTACCACAGTTGGAATCCAGCAAACTGTAATAATCTCATTCAATTTATATTTATGCATAGTAATAAGGAGAAAGTCTCTAATTTTATAGTAAATTTTATTTTCCTTCTAACTGTCACAGGTTGAGTGAAATGTTGGCTAGTAAACATATTCCATGTGGCACTATAACATTTGCATCTCTTTCAAAGATCTTATTTCCTTCCTTCTTCCCTTCCTCCCACTCTTCCTTAAATGCCTTATCATCTCTATCAGACTTTAAGTTCCTTGAGGACAAGACTATATTCCACGTTCCATTGTTTTCTATCTCATAGACTAAACACAGTGTTTTGCACATAAAAAGTTCTTAATGAAACTTTGTTAAAGAAATACTCAACAGTCATGCACAGAGCTGTATTAATTTTTAACATTACCATGCATTTAACTGAATGCCTGAAAAATACAATTTGACAATAAGTGTCTAAATTAAACATAAAATTTAATTTCTAAGTTTCCACACACACATTATCAATCACTAGTAATAACAACACCTTTAAAGAGAAATTTCAATGGAGTTACAAGTGATTCAATACCTCGAGAAACAGCCTTAGGCACAACAAACATTAACATGATATATTTAATAAGATGGAATTTTTAAATCTGTAAAGCCTTTAAGTATAAAGCACTTCCAACCCAATATTTATTCCCTTATTGATCATTTCTCGTAAAAATTATCTGAAAGTTAAGAGAGTCAAAACCCATAAAAGTGAAAATATCCATGGAATATCTTATGGGAAACAAAATGATTTATTCTGAGGTTTAGAAAATAAATTGAAAAAAATGCCTTAAATTCTTATTTCTCCTTAGTTGATATTATAACAGTAGATTCTATTATTTACCAATAATGTAAACATTCTTTACAAGTGAGAGAATGTCTACAACAAAATGAGGAATCAAGTTGTATTTTACCTTGTATATAATGCGTTGTGTATATAATGCATTCTGCCTTTGCAATGCAGAAGCAGGGACAGTATTAAGGTTTCTGGACATCTTCTAAAAATTTTTCAGAAACATATCTCAGCTAAACAAGGCAAAATCTTCCACGTGTCTAAGAGGGTTGGCCTGGGTCCCAGGTGTTCCACTTTGCCAATTCACTGAACGTGACAACTGTACGGGTGCTAGAAGACATTTTGTTCATTATCCTTTGATTTTTGAGACCTATAGAATGCATTTACTGAATTTCTGAAAGATATTTACATTATCACCCCAAAGAATAAATTGCTATATCTTCACAGTGGAGGTATTGATAAATCTATTCCTTGGACTGAGGCAATGTGGGATGAGGAACATTGAACCAGGGCTTTAAAAGCTTAGATTCTGAAATTTGCTAAGAGGGTAGACCTAAAATATTCTTACCAAAAAAAAAAGGATAAATATATGAGGTGCTGGATGTGGTGATTAACTCGATGCGGGAATCCTTTCACAATGCACACGTATATCAAATCATCATGTTGTACGCTTTAAGCATCTTACAATTTTATTTGTCAATCATACCTCAGTAAAAATGAAAAAAGAAAAAGACGCTTAGACCCTAGCCATGGCTCCAATATGGGACTGTAGACGTATCTCTTCATCTCCCTGGGCTTCCATTTTCTCACCTTCACAGAGGGACTGTTGCTAAAGGTTCTGATCTATCTACCTCATGCGATTGGTCAGAGGTTAATGTGAGACAATCTAGGACAAAGTACACCATGAACAAAAAACAAATTACAGTGAAAACAAACTTCCTAATTCCTCCTTTCCCCCTGACTCTTTAAGTGTGAAAGGAACATTCGATCTGTTATCTATTTGTAGACAAGATCACCATGGTGATTGAATCTGTGCCCTAACTTTCTGAAAGAACAACAGAACAGGTAGCAGGGAACTCTTTGAAGCTTGTGTAAGCAAACTTTCTGGATCAGTCAGTGACGATGTTGCCCCCCTCCCTGTTTGGTCACATTCAATTGGAATTTTGATCCAGATATGAAATGCAAACAGGGTTGGGAGCCAAACACTATGGAGAAAGAATTTTTTTCGTATAACCAGAAGATCCCTAGACGACAGTTTCAGAGAAGCCAAATATTTTACTGTAAAGTGGAAGAAGAAAACATCCTGATCTTTCTGCAGAGTAAAATGGTTTCTGTTTTCACATGCTTTGGAGAAAATGGGAAAACAAGAGCTCTTTTAGGAGACTAAATCCATTGCTTGAGGAAGGGCACTGCTCCAGAGAACTGAGGTCTTCCTCTTAGAAATTACAGGCTTTTGTTCCTTATAATTAGGTCCAGTGTTGCTCAACTTCCAAATAATTTAGAAAAAACTATCATGTGAGATTATAATTTTTCTCCAAAACAACCTCTCAATGTGTAGCATAATGTAGTAAGGGAGAAAAATGAAAAAGTCTTTAGATTTTAACCAAAACAATAATTTAAGTCCCAAGTCATTACATAAATGAACACACTGCTACCTGTTAAAAGGTCATGAGTTCTGTAACAGATGTTGGAACAAATCGTACTTCAGAATAATCCGCAAAAAATAAATAGAAAGGAGATCATGTTTTGCCGCTGGGCTCAGACAGGGTGATGAAACAGCTATAATCGTGTATAAGCTTTATCTGCTCATCTGGAGAATGGTGTCAGGGATGTATGTGTTACGTTCTGAGTTTTGTTGTTTTGAAACAATGAAAAACATCCATGAAACTCGAATAAGACAGGAGAGTTCCTTATTCTTTGGATCTCAAAGTAGTTCTTCAATCCTAATTAGCTATGAGCAGTTATGTTTATTTAAAATTATTATTATTCATGTGGGTATTTAATAGAAAGTGGCATTATTTGGAAAACTTTTCTGCAATTTTTTCTAATTGAGTTTGACATGAAGCAGCTATGCTGCCTTTTTGGATATTTTTAAAGGTGTGAAAATTCTGAGTATCACTTCAGGCTTTGCAGAATGGTGCTCTACAATGAATCTGTTTCTGGCATCTGATTGATGGTAAAAAATAATCAGGAATGGATCATTAGTTATCCTGGGGCAGATTTTTGAGAAAGCTGTTGAAAGAGTAGGATTTGAAGAGACCATAGAGTCCTTTTCTTTCATCCTTATGTTGGGCCTAAGAACTTTGTCTCCTTTTTCCTTTAATTAAAGGCTGAAGCAGTGACAACACTATGGATGTTAAGTGTCTACTAACTAGAAGCACCTGAGTTTTTCTTTACACTCCTTTAATGTTACCCAAAACCCTATTCAAAATAGGCACCCAAAGTGCCAGGAAAATAACCAGTTTTCTAAGATCCAGGATAATTTTATTTTGTTTAATAGCTGGAGTGGGCCAGAGCTGAATTCACATCGTCACAGGGGGAAGAAAGAAAACATCTGAGAAGTTAATCAATCCCAGAGCCACTTCAAGGTATACTGTGTTTTGGGCACAACCTTGGCCATGAAGGCAAGCACCTGAAATAACACAGATGCCTTCTGGCTGTGGCGTAGCAGCAACTTCACTGAAAACACAGAGAAAAGGACTCTTTTGCTCCATCTCCCTTAAGAACTCTGAAAACAATCTTATGTTTTTGGAGAATAAGTACCAATTTAGTTTGAATTATCGATCACATGGAACAGGGTTATGTTTTAATAAGCTTAAACCTAAGCAACATATGTTAACAGAGCAACCTTTTTCTACGAGGATCATGAGAAAACAACTCTGAGGCTTTAAGGGAAGCCAGGAGAAAAAAAAAAGATGCGATACACCAACACAAAGTGTGCTCCACACCCAGAGAGAGCAGACACACACTGATTTGCTTCAAGCACTACTTTGAATCTTATTCTATTCATTTCTGTAGAATAATTGCCAATATTTGTTAAGGCACACAGTATCTGCGGGCTTGAGGTAGGGAATGTGTCTTATCCATACCGGAAATATTACAGCTCTGGAGTTTTGTAGTACTTCTTTTTTTTTTTTTTTTGGATGAGGAAGATTAGCCCTGACTTAACATCTGTGCCAATCTCCCCCTATTTTGTATGTGGGACGCCACCACAGCATGGCTTGATGATCAGTGTGTAGGTCCATGCCGGGCATCTGAACCCACGAACCCCGGGCTGCAGAAGCAGAGCGCACGAACTTAACCACTAGCCACCGGGCCGGCCCCTGTAGTACTTCTTTTTTAAGCGAGCATCTTTCTGGTTCAATTATCTCTGTAGAGTCAAGGAAGAAACCGTAGAGTTCATAGTCACAGAGCAGGGCATTAACCTTCTCTCTGTGAACGTCAAGGTCTGGGCTTGTAAGGAATGAGGAGAGAGCAAGGGTTGTATATTAATCCATAGACTCCAGCAGTGTTGCAGCTACATATTTTCCATCACTTACTTTAAATTTTTCTTGGTATGCCATGTACACAAGGGGCAGATACCTAGGAAGTAACAATTTTCAGTGTTTTTAGCATCTATTTGTTAACACTGGACACTGCAAGTAAAGTCGCTCTTCTATTCTGTACGCCAATTTCTCTACAATTGGTCAGGAGGAAGCAGTTTCAAGGGTATAATAAGTTAGCCTTTCATTGTTTCAACTTCCAAGTAGAGTTAACCATCCAAGAAGCTTAGCATTAAAAAGATTTAGAGTTTCTTGACTTCCATAGAGCCTCTTCCGCTTTTCTTGAGGATGTTTGGGTGTTTTAGGAAAAAAAAAAACACATCATAAATTTAGATCTTAAGCTATGCTGGAACAACTTTTGTATGTTTTTATTGAATACTTGGGGTATTTTCATGAATAGAGGGTGAAAAAAGACAAAAGAATGAGCAGCTAGTTAATGGTCTGCATAGCTACCGGAAGGAGCCAGTTATCATTCAACAGCAATTATTTTCTGTTGTGCTGTGTCTTTGCAGAATTGACCTCTGTACCAGTTTCCTAATGTGACACGCAATGATGAGATTCATAGTTTGTCTTTGAGAACTCAAGCACGTGTTCCTAATTTAACTTTCCTATGTCTGTTCACCATCATCTTTACTGTTGCCAGAAGGCTCTTCCTTATAGCCTAGCCCAATTATGTCGCTCCCTTCTTCTGAAATTTCTGGGGGCTCTCTGTTGTCCATGTTGAGAGGTCAACTTCTAACAATTTAGCATGAACTTACGGCCATCCCCTGATCTGACTCCATTCTTTTTCAGTCTCATCTTCCACCACATCCCTCATTTCAGCCATGTCTGTCTGTTCCTCCTGAAATCCACCACAGACATTCATGCTGTGTTCCCAATCTGGATATAGAATTTCTTTAACTTTTTTATTTCTCCAAATTCCACCCATCCTTCAAGGCTTCCCTCCCCCTGAATTAATTACTCTTTCTTTCTTGTGTTTTTTAAAATGCTCGTAATCTGTTCAAATCCTGTAACATACAATTTATTTTCCCCCAGTCAAAAATAGTCTCTGAAACCACGCACGTATTCCTCACAGCCTCAAACACGGAGAAAGACTCAAATCGGCTTGTTCACATGTCTGATGTATTGACTGTAATTACTCTTTCTGTCTTCCCAAAACACTTTCCTTGAGCAATACTAGAATATTTATTTCCTTCATGAGTGTCTGTTTCTCTCACTGTAATATCTGTGAGATTAAGGCTAATTTCTTTTTCACCATTTATCACTCATTGCATCTAGTTCAGCACCTTCTACATATTAAATGCCACGTACATTTAAAAAAAAATGAATCACATATAAGATTGTGTTGCCAGTTTGTATTTTAACAGAGAGCCTTTTTTGGAACAATTACAGTAAATCTTTGACTGGTTCCATAAAGAAATTTAGACATCTATTTCGAGCCTTTCTCCTGTTAATATTTACAATGAACTTCAGCCTTTTGTGGGTCAACAACTACAAACCATCATAGCCTGCTATAATCCAGTAGTTACAAAAGGGTGGGAATTATCCTGCAAAAAGCACCATGCTGTAGAGATTCTACTTTGGAATTATTACCACTGGTGCTGGATAGTCTAGCCAAACATTTGTATTCAAAGGAGAAGCTGCATTTGACAAAGCTTCTAAATGTGGGTTTCCGGCGCCTACCACTTAGAACTCTATTCCAGAGGATCAAAGATAATATACAGCATCCTAATACAGCTTCTAGCAGAGCTTCCTTGAGGACTTTACTTAATTTCCCCACGTCTCAATTTCCTCACCTATAAACTTGTGAATTACAACTTTGCATTAAGAGTCCGAAGAGGTAATCAAAATTCTAACCTTGCGCACTTGGACATAGCATTGATCATTAAATATTAGCTACTGCTGTTGTCTTTATCATTGTTTTTGCTGTTGTTCATAGAGTACTTATAGCTACTGCTGTTAATTTCAGGCTCATTACTTCTGTCATTTTAATTTCATTTTATCAAATAAATTATCATATTAATCTTTTGATTGGTTTTCCTGTCTCTCGTCCTTCCCCAATCTCTCCCAATCTCTCTCTCTCTCTTTTGATTCCATGGTGCAATGTTGCAAGGTTAATGTTTTGAAAAGGACCAATGACTTAGCATTATCTATTAATAAATTCCAAATCAAGCCTAGCACAGTATGTTCCCAACCTAATTTTCAAGACGTTACATTCTATTTCCCTTCTCGTATTCGTTCTTTCATCAAACTGGACTTTTTGCTGCTCCTTTTTACGCACATTTTATGTTTTAGCCTTCATTTGAGTTTAATTGGCACATGGGCACTTACCATGCATCAGACATCGTTCTGGGACTTAGGGATGCCAAAATAATCATAACAAGTCCCTGTCTTCCAGGAGCACATGGCTGGTGTGGCGAGACAAACATGATTTGGGGTCACATCTTTTGTGATATGTTTCCTCCATTGGGATTACTCCTAATTACTCTTAAAATCACATCCATTCTTAGAGGCCCATCTCAAAGTAGCCCCCATGTAAACGACATAGATTGCTCTCTCTCATTTAAATGACTATAGTTCCTTGTCTGCACCATGCCATCTTGCCTTACTTTATATTATTTGTATTTATTTATGTTTTCTTGAGGGCAGGGACCACGCTTTATTCCCTTTGTGTTCTTCATTGTGCCTTATACATAATAGTAGGCTTTCAGTCAATAGTTGCTGAATATCAAAGGAACATATTAGTAGAATTTGACTTTAAATAGAAAAATACCCAAAGTTTTCATGGGTCATTTTTTTGACCCAAAGTATCAAAGATACTTAATCTAATACAGCTTACTTGATAAGAGCTCTGTGCTACTTAAGCTAAACAGATGATAGATTTGGAAACCACATTTAAAGAGACATAAGGAGATATATATATAGATAGATAGATAGAGAGTTTCACTTGAAAAGACTCAGCGTGAGTGAATAAGGAAATTGGGTGCTAATTTTCTTGATGTTCTTTTCTTGTACTGTTTGTCTTACAAGTATATATGTACTAATATATTAGAAAATTTGGAAATAGATATAAGAAAATAGAAAAACACAAATATAAAGGTAAATATAGTATGGGAGCCTGGACATTGACCAGGAATTTCAGAAATAGAAGCAGTAGAAATGTGTCTGGGAGGAGGGTCTGTTTTTAGCACATTTGGACATGCATCTTTAAATATGAGACACATTTCTGGAAAGAACATAGGGTCCTGTGAGTGAAGTATTGGGTTGCCTTGTTTTATATTTACTTGAGGCTATTATAGAGAATTGACGAAAGTGTGAGAGGAAAGCAAAACCAAATGAGTTTGGCTTTTTGAGACATTAAGTATGCTTCTAACAGATCTGGATCCCTGAACAGATGTCTCCACAAAAGCGGCAGCATCTGGAAGTGCACACACATCTTCCTCTCTTCCTACTCTTTGGCATTATTTCCATGGTTACTAAATGAGTCACTCATTTCAATCAACATTGATGTGATAGAAATAGCTTTATCAGAGCAAATTCTCTTCCCCTCTGAAAAGTGGACAGATTATTAATGAATGTCCACAGTTTGCAGTAATGACCCTATTCCCTATGTGGTCACAATTACAGCTAACTAAATAGATGTCAGAGTCAACATATTGTGTTAATGACTTTCTATCAAAGTAATAATACTCACAAAAAGGTAGGAGGATTTTAGTAAATTCAGTAATTGGCTCTTTATTATACAGTCATGTGAGCAAAATGACATTTCAGTCAACAACCCACCACATATACGATGGTGGTCCCATAAGATTAGTACCGTAGAGCTTAGGTGTGTAGTAGGCTATATCATCTAGGTTTGTGTAAGTACACTCTATGACGTTCACATCATGAAATCACCTAATGATGCATTTCTCAGAACGTATCCCTGTTGTTAAGCAACACATGACCGTCCTCTTCTGTAGGGCATTTTTAATGAGTCAATCTTGTTTATTTGAATATTTTTGATTTTTTCAAAATTAGTGAAAAATTAACAATTTTATTACAAGATTACCAAATGAAGCCTTTTATCAGATCATACTTACACTAAGAAAGAAAAGCCTGAAGAGATTTATTTCATTTCAATGAGCTCCTTTGAATAAATGTGTTCATTAGGACACAAGCCTTATTTATCAAGGTTATTAAAACCATTATGCAACAATAAAACTTGATTTCTAAATAATGTTCCATGATTAAGCTTATTTTATTTTGATAAAACCAGGTTTGCTACACATTTTAAGAAAAAGCAAGAGGAATAACTTATTCAGGAAAAATAATTAAATCCCAATAAAATCACCTCAACATTGTTTTGAATTACGGGTTAATGTTTGCCCCTGAATCTGCTCCAGACAGGTTTTATGCTTTCTTTGATGAACAACTCTCAGAGGAATATGATTGGCTTTTAAGATTAAACCCATCCTGGTGTTATAATCCTTCATTAGGGGTCCGATATTAAAAACCACTTGAAATATACATGGTCAATTTCTTATAATTAATTTGAGTTTTAGTAAACCTCTGGGAGAATAACTTTTGTGGACATTATTAGAATGTTTTAAAAAAAGGTTTTTATTCCAAAAACAAAGCGCTTGCTTTCTGGGTCTGAGGGCCTATCCAACCAGCCCAAGAACAGGACTCAGTTAAGGTTCTCTCTTCCATTACGGAGACTGGAAGATCTAACATAACGCTAGCGACTGTGGTCCCTAAACAAGCCTACTGTGTGGTGTAGTGGAAAGAATGTGGCCATGAATTGATGCTTTCAAACTCTGTTCTACCATCTGTCACTTAGGCAACCTGACTGTGGGTTGATAAGGGTACTTGACTTGCCAAAAGAACTGTCTTCGTGGATGGAGATCACTTGAAAACATTTTGCTAACGTTCTCGCTTTGCAATTCGGCCTCTCGTCATCGTGATAAATCTTGTGTAAATACTGGTGAATACTTTTTCACTACCTCTACCCTGTAAGCATTCTTGTCTCTTTTGTAGTGGCTGATAAGACTCTTTTTGGTGAAGCAGCAAAACCACAAGGCCTTATTTCTAAATCTAGTTAACCAAATGCCGCCCGCATTCACTTAGTCATCACAAAATGGTGCACAATAGCACTAATTATTTTAATTCCTAATTCTAAAGTTAATCACCGGGATTCTCAAATCAGAAAGAAAATAAATCAAGGTGCCATGTTATTTACAGGTCTCCTGTGAGATCTCACAGGCTTCTCATTAAATTGCACTGTTAGTGTTAGGTTCAGTGCTTTGGAGACAGGCAGAGAGACTCAAATCCTGGCTGTGAGTTCCATTCGCTCCATGAGGAGGCAGAGACTGATGGGCCCCGTTCCTAACCGTGTCTCCAGCACTCACACTGTGCTGGCCACACATTAGGAGCCAAATACATGTTTTCTGAGGGAGGAAATGGAAGAACGAATAAAGTCAGCCCTCGGATCTTTCCTTCCTCAGCTGCAGAATAGAATGGTGATATCTATTTACCCCTGGTGTGTGAGAAATAAATAGTATATGTCAAGTGTTTAGCTCAGGGAATAGCATACGATAAGAATTCTATAACTGGTAATTATCTTTCTACAGGAAGGCCATATCTCTGATTTATAGAAGATGCTTCTTTAATTCCTCCTCTTTACTTTCCTATGTGGTAAAGAATAAGTTTTACTGATATTAAACAAGTGAAAACTTTTAAGTCTGTATACTTGAAAAACAAAGGGAATTAGATTTTCATTGACTTTCTACCCGTCTCTCTCTAGGACAGCTCAGCAAATCTCCACTCTTTTAGAGGACTCCCCTCTAAGAGGCTATACACAGGATTTTCTTCTGAAATTCCACTTTCTGAATAAGTAAAGGGCAGAGCTAGATGCTCAGTGCCTTCTCTATCCACCTCGTCCTTATGTTAAACTGATTTGGGGAGAACACCCCTCACCATCTGGTAAACTGATGGTTGCAGTTCTGTAGGTATGAAAATCATGAATACTCAAGTTCAATTAATTCTAGAAAGTCATCCAATCTAATTTCCAGCCTGTGAAATACAAGGAATAATGCAGATCTTCAGTTTTCTGGGAAGGCACTTTATTATTTTTTCTTTTTTCTTCTTACTTAGTCTAATGACTCACACTCCAGATGGTTCTGCCCAATTTTAAAATTAGCAAGATCTACTTCATAGAAAAAAAAAAAACCCCACAACATTGGATGTACAGTATAACTTATGTAATTTTGTTCATGGAATGAGAAAAATACAACATTCAATGGAGAAGAATTTCTGGCTCCTTTAAGGAGATATGAAATTTTAGTATTCTATCATTGGGGTGTGTTGTAATTTACTTATTTACTATACAATTCCTTGTGCAGCTAATGAATTTACATTTTCAAAGCATACTTAATGATATAGAAAAATAGTCTCAAAATAATGAATTAAAAGTGCAAGATGCAAAAAATGCAAACAGTGTAATTCCAATAGTTTTTTAAAAGGTTAAATGATTTTTTTAAAAAAACAGGAGAGAAATATCCCCAAATGTTCATTTTATCATCTCAAGGGTGGGTTGAATTTTTGTAAAAGTCACCTCCTTTTTCTTTTGTGAAACATGCCTTCTCCCGCTCAAAGGACACTGTCAGGACAACAGAGAAACTACAAAGTGACATTTCAGCACTTAGGAATCTTCAAAAATGTAGGCAACATGTGTGTTCAACGAATTATAATAGAATACTGATGACTCAGCATCTCTGACAAGAAGTCCTTGAGTGAGTGTCTTTTTAGTTCCTCCAAGAGAGGCCAGTCAGAGATTCCTCATGGGAACTGTTGCAGGCCTCGGGGAGGAGGCTCTGGTTGCAGTAGTTGGTTTGTACTGGGCTGTCTCAGCTCAAACACGGCAGCAGCTCACCTCAGCCCCTGAAGTCACAGACTTGAGGCGATCCAGGCTTTCAGTGCATCCTTACCTTTGGAGCTGGGCACCCAGGCACTTGGTTGCCTGCTGGAACAGTGAACTAGTGTCGGCCATCATGAAACCTGGAAGGGGCTTTATCCTGACCTAGCTGCAGATCACTGTTCTACCCAAATTCCATTGTTACTGATAAAATGTTATATCGATATATTTTTTAAATTGACGTTATCTGCTTACTGAGTATTTTGCCTATGGAGACCACTACACAGGTGGTTTTCCTCTGTTAGGGAACAAATAACTCATGCCACTCACTATTTTGCATCTTTTTCTTATGGGCAAGTATCCATACTCTTTTAATGGCTTTTAAAAAAAAACCTCAGTCCCACTGGTTAATTTAAATCTTTTCCTTCATCTTTGATACACAGAACTTACTTCAGTATACAGCCTCATCTAGACAGATTCAAATAGAGAGGCTCTAATGCTGCCCACCTAATATGGGAGGAGCTGAAACTTAATAGAACATTCCTCCAAATGGAAAACAGCTCAGATGGTTAACGCAAATGAAGAATTTCAATTGGCTTTGAACATAGCATAATGCAAAATAACTACCTCACAAATCACTCTGTTGTATCTATGTACCAAAATATTTATAAAATGTCTTCACATTTCATACCTAACTAAGCCTCTTGGTATTTATTTTTTCAGTAGGCTTTTCTTTGTCCTTACCCAAATCTGACGCAATGACCAAGCACTGACTTTTAGAAAGTGGACTCTCTCTCTCTCCCATTGTGCCTCTGTCTCTGCCTCTTTCTAGATATACAAGCAAATCAGTCTGCAGATGGAGGACTAAAAGTATCACACAGATTATTATCATAGATTGTGGATAATAAATGCTACAATCTGATATCTGTGCCCAGATATCTGATCTGCTTTCTTGAAAAATATGCACATTTAAAACCTCATTTACAATTCAGGAAGTCAAAATTTTCCTTTTAAAAGTAATATATCAGTGGAAAATGGAAAGTTCAACGGAGATTAGTGATCTTATACATTGCTAGCGTGGGAATAAGGAATTCCAGGGCATTCTGTAACTCTCCAAAGTCAGAACAGTCAAGGGAACCCATCAGGCTTTAGAAAAACTCATCCTCTTAGAAGATAATTTCAATATTGTGTGTGGATAGGAAGGGCATCAATGTGTGACAGAAAGGATCTCAAAAAAGAGTGATCTATTACAAGGATGATCATAGGACTTAGGAAAAGTAAGTTGTAGGCTTAAAGTTCATGTAGATATTCTCTAGGGCTTTAGTAGTTCATGATTTCTCAGGTAGACCAAAGTGCCTGGGTGATGGTGAGGGATGATTGGTCCTCTGTGCTCTGGCCTCACTCAGAAATAGCCTGGACCAGGTGGGCCAGTCCTGCCAGGGAGACATTAGGCCATGGCCCTCCATGGCTCCCGCAGAGCAGGTCAGATCCACGGATGTGGGAGGGGGTGAGTGCTAAGTCTGGGGATTGAAGGGTGTGCTTCCAGCTTGTGATACATACTTTGGAGCTGCTTCTTTCTTGGAGATGACCTAATGTTCAATAGTGGCTATCGTGGGGGTGAATTGTGACCCCCAAAAGATATGTTGAAGTCCTAATCCCCTGTAGCTGTGAAAGTGAGCTCATCTGGAAGCAGAGTCTTTGCAGATATAATCAGGTTAAGATGAAGTCACACAGGATTAGGGTGGGGCCTAAATCCAACGACTGGTATCCTTATAAGGAGAAAGGGGTTTGGAGACAGACACACAAGAAGAACACCATGTGACAATGGAGACACTGATTGGAATGATGCTGCCATAAGCCAAGGAATGCCAACGATTTCTGGCAATCACTAGAAGCTAGGAAAAAGCAGGAAAGGGCTCCTCCCTAGAGCCTTCAGAGGCAGCATGGCCCTACTGACATCTTGATCTTAGACTTCTAGACTTTAGAACTGCAAGACAATGTATTTCTTTTGTTTCAAGCCACACAGTTCGCTGTACTTTGTTATGGCAGCCCTAGGAAATGAACACAGTGGCTAAAATATATCCTCTAGGCTTCTCTTCTTTTGCAATCCAAAGATTGAAACAATTTGTCCTGAAAGGGTAAGAGAACTAAGTAAATTTGCTTTTTTGGGTAGATTTAGGTAGATTCCTCCATGATGAGTTAGGTGAGCAACACATGGTGGAGTAAAATCCAGATAATATTTGGCCAGGGTGATTTCAGAAAAAGAGAGAACCAAGACACCTGGGAGTCAGCAGCTGAAGCAATCCGACCAGCCTGAAGCAGGAGGCAGTGACATGCAGACGTGGGGGCCTCGCTGTCCTGTCCACCATTGGAGCCCCACTGAGCCAGGTGGAAAGCCCAGGAAAATTCAACATAGGTGGCTTGGAGGGCCTTAGAAGTCCTGCTATCAGGTGTGTGTGTGGTGATAAGAGCATTTTCTGTGCCCCTGTGAAGGCACCCACTGATGCACCCACTATGACAGGTAGGGACAATGTATATGGGAATGGCTGTAACTGAGAAGCTGCAAGAAAGAAGGATTTTTAGGACAAGGATGGGACTCAGTTATAGTTTCCTGACAGTGTTCCTAAGACCCCCAGCAAATATTCCATTGTGAAATAAGGCAGAGTAAAGAATTCCAAAACAATCGCATTATCTCAACACCCCTTTCGCCTGCCTCATTTCCTCTGGTTCTCCACTGGCCTCATTTAAATCAGCTTAAATCAAGAGTATCTATGCAGAATCTCAAGACAGAAATTCTGCTGGGAACAGAACAGGAATGAATGTCAAGGAGAGGTCAGCGTGTACTCGTATTCTTTGGTGCCCTTCATCTGATTTCCTGAACTTCACTGAGAAATCTTTTTGCTAAAATACATGCATAGATCTCCTCCTGGCCTTGTCAGCCCCAAGCCCAGGCAGCCGCGTTCCCCATGAGTTACAGCGTACCTTCTGAAGAAATGCACCCAGATCAGAACGGTATATGAGTCTGTCCTAGTCTGGCTCTAGAAAAGAAACGGTACAGTAAATAGGTGGGTGGGATCGGCCCCACCATCGCCAAACAACCACAAAAGCAGTGAAATCACACTGAGGAAAACTTAACTTTATCATTAAATAGATACTTTTTTCTTTACAAAGTTGATACCTAATTCTCAGGAAAAAACTAGGAAAAGGAAACTGTGCAAATACTTGTTATTATTTTTAGTTTGTTACATACCACAATGAGTCACCAAAATTATATGGAAAAGGGTAAATGGGGGCTGTTTTACCCAGGATGGGTCTCAGGTGGGAGTGAAGCACGCAGTGCAACATGGGCAGCCCTGATTCGTTTCCACTTAACTTGCCCCTTTATTTAAAACAAACTTTCTCTAACAAAGCTTTAATACCATTGATCAGCATTTTAATAGAATGGAAGCACCCTGTGGCAAAGACCATAGTGTTATTAATATACTTTATACTGGCTATTCCCATCTCCTCTTCACTTTTCTAGTCCTTTCCAGATCTGTGTGGAGCAGGATAGGAGGGAATTATTGAGGGTAAAAGGGAAGCAAACCCATTTCTTGCATGGTCCGTTCCACCCTTCATCCCCCAGCCCAGGGCTCTGATATCTTCTCTCCACCCAAAGCCAATTCATCATGCAAGGAGACCCCACCTGGTCTCCCTCCCCAAAGAATCTTTCCTTAATCGGCACACGAGCTCTTGATATATTCTTTTTCTGCAATTCAAATTTCCGTTGCCGGGACTCTTTTCAATAACTGAAAATCATCTTTTGGGGACTGCTCTCTGCAACTTAAAGCGGTGCAGTGCTTACATGACCATGGAAGGCTCTACAACGTGCTAACAGAAATTCAACACTCTCTCAGGTAAATTATAAGATATTTTAAGAGAGTCATTTATATTTTCTGAACAAAGGATGGACCCTGTGAGCAGGAATATCAGACCAGGTAGGAAGTGAGGGTCGTGGGATGTCGGAGCTACTTGGGGGCCAGTGGGAACCTGTCAGGGGTCCTCATGTCCCTTCATGAGGCAGCTGCCTAATCAACCAATTTCATTTTACAGTGAGAAGCAATATATGTTTCTGCAGATAAATCAATCCTCTAACAGAAACAAATACTCCATTTTGACATCCCAGGAGATTTGCTTCAAATGAGTCATAGCTATTTTTTCCCTTCTGGGCAGAATACTATTTGCAGATATCTGCAAATTTGGGAAGAGAGCTTATTTCCCAAATGGAACTCTTCTGACAAGGAGAAAAAGGTGAACTTCACACACACACACACGCTCACACGCACCCTCCCCCAAATCCCTCCAAGTCTTCCTTCTGTTTAAAGTACCTCTTTATAAATAATATCTGATGGAAATCTCACTAAAAAATGCATCTGCTTCTGTGTTAAACCTTAGTTAAATCGCCATTCCTGGACTATATCATAAAGTATTTATGTGTATGTATGTGTGTGCGTATGTGTGTGTACTTTTGTCCCTTCATCTATGATGGATCAAAATAAATGGTTTACCTACAGATAACTAAAATTCTGTGCATGTGCCTAGACGAAGTTCAGCTTATTTAACAGTACGCTGCAGGTTACTGAGTAGACTTTGGGACTCAGGAGAAAGTAGGAAGGGCTTTAAGGAGAGGTTGAAGCTGACAACATTCAATGATCACAGCGTTAGTTTCTCACTGTGTACTTTAACAGTCTGAAAATGAGGCTTCAGACAAATCCCTTTCCCCAATGGTGCCAAGGCTTCATTAGCCATAGGCACGGGTTATGTACTGTGGATGACACCCAGCCCCTGTCCGTTCTCCAGAGTAGCTCCCGGGCCTCTTCTTCAGCCCAGGGCCACTCTAACACAACCCACTCAAACCCAGGGGTACTCCAAGACTGTGTTCAAGACTCATTCATTCGTGTTTGCCACTTACTCACCCCACAACCACTGCAGATCAAAAACCCAAGTCATCCACCCAGCGGCTCATTCTCAGCAGTGACTTGGAATCAGTAATTGATAGTCCATATTAGGGTAAACTGAAAGGTTCCCCAACAAGAAAGCTTGGTCCATTTTACCTAACAATACCATACATGCTGGCATATTTTCTTCCTTTGCCCCCTTCACTAACAAGTTTATGCCAAGTTAGCATGTCGAGTAAAGCACAATGAAAATGTCTGAGTTCTGGGTTGCTCTTAGCAACATCTATTAATTTGAGCTTCTACCCTCCTTTCCAAAAGAATAGTAACCAAGGTAAGAACTGGCAACATTCTTTGGCATCGAGATGCCCATAATTTCTCCCTTTTCAGCAATTATTTAAGTGCTTTAAAAGCACTGTTTCTTTCACTGTTTTCAGGGCAAGATAGAAGGAGAGGTTGATTTTCCAATGATTATTTGAGTTGGCATTTATACTTAGAATTTCCACTGCTTTCAAGTCTTAGGTTTGGGGCTTAAAGAGGTTTGGTACGAAGAGCAACAACTGTCCAGCCCCGAGGACAGGCTGGTATCTGCTCCAGGACTGGAGGAAAGAGGGAAGCGGGTGAGGACAATGGGATTATCGGGAGCCAGGGTCTCTTCTTTCCTCAATCATTGACAAGAATGTGTCTGCTCCTTTAGAAGTGGTGCCTTCCCTAGAATGGCTGTACTGTTTAGGAAGACCTGTACTGACAATACTGGTGCAATTCAAAAGAAAGGAGATTTTTTTAAAAAATTGGTGATGGGGAGAGGAGAGGGATTCTATCGTAAAAAATAAAACTTAGAGGCCGGCCCAGTGGCATAGCGGTTAAGTTAGTGCGCTCTGCTTCAGTGGCCCAAGGTTCGCAAGTTTGGATCCTGCACGCAGACCTACACACTTCTTGTCAAGCCATGCTGTAGCGGCGTCCCATATAAAGTAGAGGAAGATGGGCACAGATGTTAGCCCAGGGCCAGTCTTCCTCAGCAAAAAGAGGAGGATTGGCAACAGATGTTAGCTCAGGGCTCATCTTCCTCACACACACACACACACACACACACACACACACACACAAACACTTAAAACATTGTCTTCTCAAAAAGTAGATGGTTTATAAGACCCTTGACAAATCAGAGGTCCTGATTCTGAAGCATGGATGATGGTAGGGTACCTTTATGAGGATTTACATTTTATATATGTAGGAGAGCATGTGTGGGGAATTACTGAAGGACTTTCCCATAGATAAAGCAAAATCTCCACAAAATTAGGTTCTGTCTACTGTCTAAAGACCTAGACCTCCTATTGAGCTGTGAGGTAAAATGAAAAAAAAAATTAATAATACAGTGATGTTTCCGTTCAGTAAACAAACCTTTCCACTCCCTACTCAGCATATAGAAACACGCTTTGTTGACCCCTAATAGGAGTTAAAGAGCACAATGGCTTACTAGTGTAGAAGAACTAGTTCCCTAGTTGCTTAACAATCTCAATGAAACTGCTTTACAAAATAAAACACGCTATGGGGCAAAACACGTTGAGAGAAAGAAGCCAGAGAATTAAGAAGAAGTAGTAATAGAACATTTTTGTGATTTCCATGTGATCTTCTCCCCCAACATCTGCCTACACTTTTGATTTCAAGACGGCTGCTTGTTTACGTGCAGCTTTTAGACACACATACTTTGCTGACCCTGGAAGAACACATTATCCTCATTTGAAGCAATTTTCATGTAAATGATTGTGCTGTTAACCTCCCAGGGTCATTCAAATATTTTCTTTAAGTTCTTTCTTAGAATGCCATGTGCTTCATTTCCTTGCAGAATAGATGACAGGCTGGGCATTCCGACAGTTGAGTTAATTTAACAAATCCCTGTCAGGAGAAGGGAAGTGATGGGATTCATAAGGCCAGTCCCAGCTCAGTTTTTCCTTCTTTCCTAACAGAAAAGGCAAAACATGCTATGTGGTTTTGCAACTGGGCAAATTTAGAAATACTTTTAAGCGTTCTGCTTTGCCAAGAGTTTCATAAAAAACTCTTTTCTTTCTATTTCATGCCAAAAAAATGTTACCCCTTAAATATTTGTTCCCATATCTGGCTACATGTCCAGGATTTCTTCTTTTCTAAGAATAAATAATTTTTCTGGGGTATAAAAAAGCCACTTGCTCCATCAGATTAACCATCTCTTTATATAGAAAAAGCATTTGAAACATTCTACCAATGGGTCTAAGGAAGGATCCTTACTTAATATGATTTTGTTAAATCAATTTTGATTAACTATTTGATCTTTGAATTCTTTCTGTGGCTCTCAATGGAAAGTTCAGGCTTGTTTTACAACACTTTCAATCTCCCTTTTCTCTTACTACTCTCATGCTATTCTCTTTTACTAGAAAGTATTAAATAAGAATGAATTTCTGTCTTTGGCCAAAATAATACCTTGGAAACGATACCAATGCAAGGGAACCCTCTGGGTTCCATTCTTTATTTGCATATTTCGCTGGAGTTAGAAGGGTTCAGCTGTCAGGGTTTCAAGAACTCTAGCATTAAAAAAGTGCGAACTTGCAAATTAGCTGTCAAGTTTAATAGAAAGTGAATAATGCAGCCCAGCGCTGACTTGTTTCCATTTCTCGTGTCCTTCTGATCTTGCTCTTAGGTAAAGCACAGACACATAGGAACACTGAAAAATAGCAATTTGTATGGGTTGGTTTGGTATGTTCTTTTTTACCAGCTAAAAACCGTAATTACATTCACAAAGCCAAAAAGCTGAATAAATAGTCTTAGAGTCGAGAAAACAGGACAAAACAAAAACACGCTTGAAAAAGCAATAATAGCTGTAGACCTAAAATGTGATCAGTATTCATCGAGACATAAATTGCACGGCACTAGCTTTCATAAAACCACTAACGACCTGGTGAAATACACTACAGATTTAAAACTTAACATTGGGCAACTTAGTATAAGATCATTTATTATTGATATTTAACGAATCATTGTAAGTAAATCCACTGTCAACAAAAAGCATTCTAAGTTGATATATAATGTTATTGCTAGTTTGCTGGTTAATTTTTAAAATATCTGAGTGTTCGTTAGCATGTGAAGGGGTGTGTGTGTGTGTGTGTGTGTGTTTAGATGGGGGAAGGGGCTACGGTCCTTTATAACTGGTTCCCTCTAAACTTCTTGGCTTGCAAGTCTGTGTCACTCTTTTTAAAATCTAAAAATGCAAGCTTATTGTATTTGGAGAGCACAGAGACGAGGACATACAAACAGTTCAGAAAGAACACATCACAAAACGATTCTGAAATGTCACAAAGTTGCTTCAGAATAAACCAAGATTCTCTCAAAGATTAATGATATACTGAGAAACCTGAGGATGTAGCACATTGTTCTGCTTGTCTTCAATCCACTGTCATCCCGGCACAAATTGTACCAAATAAAATCTCCATCCCTATCCCATCTTATCACCACCCTGTCCCCTTCGTGCATGGGAAATTAGTGATTTACATTTTGAAAATGTCAAGCATCTCAGAACACTTACGTTTTGTTGAACTGGGTCTCCCATGGTAAACAATAAAACCCAACACAGCAAGCCTGCTTCCTACGGAGGGCAAATCAGCATCGTGATGCACCCAAGTCAGAAATAATACCCTTCATTTGCTGCAATTGGTTTAGTATCAGTGCTATAAAAAATAGATGATGGAAAACCGAAGCCCTTGACAGAAATACAAGTCTGCTGTGTGTGGCTTCTACAGGACTGGAGCAGAGCCAAGTGCTGGTCTTGTCTATACATTGAACTTGGGCTTTGCCTATGCTGGCCAGCAGACGCATGTGCACAGCGCACTCATGCTGTCAGGACACTCAGAGCTGCGGGCACAGGCAATGCCTGATGCCATTTACAGAAATGGCAGCAAGCTAAACATATGCACTCCTGTTAGAAGTCAATCGGCACGGAAACTTCAGCCTTTGGACTATCACTTCGGAGTGGGCAGGCCAAGTTATTTACGGAGCTTGAGATTTCCTCTTTGGTTTTACAAAAAGGTCATTTCCATCACAAGAATGATCTGTGGCTTTGGCATAAGGAAAGCTGGAAGTCAGCGAAATAAAGGCTTGAAGGTCACCCAGTCTGCACCACAGTGTGGAGTGATGCTGGGAGGTCAAATTGCAAAATAAGCCCCCCAGAGCAGCTCTAACTGCCTGTACTGGTCCTTGGGCATAGAATCGGAGCCCAAAAATGTGTAGAGAAAGTCTAACTAAAAATTGCAAAATTAGGACCTGTGGTCTGTAAATACAAGAATGTGTAATATGACATGAAGACCTTAAAGCGAAATATCATTTGAAAACTTGAACATGATATAAGAGAGAACAAGAGGATTCAAGAAGGAAACAGGCAGAGAGAGTAAGAGAGAAATGCAAGAAAAATACCTTTTGCTTCTCCAGTCCTATCACCGCTTTAGAACCAGATATCAAGTCTGAGACTGAACCTCCTGCTTACCTTCCATCATGCATCCCTGGTCTTGTGGCCCTGATTGGACACTGCCCTAGAATCTACACAAAGTAAACTAAAAAATCATTTTTGTTTTTGTTATTTGCTTTATTTCTGGTCCATTAAGTTGAACCAACCCAGCCACAAATCATACACCAGCCAGCTTACAAGAGCAAACTTGAATGCTTGGCCTTAAAGGTGATTATTAAGATGCTCATCGCCTCCCGCCCCATCTGGTCCTCCACTTGATCCTGGTCTGTACATGCTTGTCTCCTACATTTCAGAACTGCTGGAGTTTGATGCAGCCTCTAGTCCCTCCAAGGCTGGAGGCCCTTCCTGATTCCTCCGCTTGCCTTCCTCTGAAATTGGTATCTCAGCTCCCTTAACGTTATTTCTGATTTCACTTGCCCCACTAGCATCTTTTCTCTGATCATTTTTGGTGCAGATAATAACTTCTAGTTCTCGGGGGCCAGCCCCGGCTCCCAGAGTTTGGGTGTGGAGTTCAAACAACCCTTGAGAATCTTATCTTTCAAGCCTGTCAGCTGGGACTTGAGTGCTCCTCAATTCCTAAAGCAAGCAGTGAATAAAACCAAAACCAAACCAAACCCACTGATCTGCGTAAGGGTAGTGCCTAGACACACCCAGAGCACTGTCTGTGGGGACAGACGGCCTGGCTTTGCTTCTTATTCTCATCAGTGATTGGCCACTTAACCTTGCAAGTGCAAAATGGGAATAATAATAGTACCTACATTATAGGTTGCTCTTTCAATCACTCATCCATTTGTTCATTCCTTCAGCCAATATTTATTGAGTACCTACGACCTCCCAACAAGCAACAGGAATCCAGAAGAATCCAGAACAGGTAAGAGTCTATGCCCTCATTGAGTTTATATTCCAGTGCAGTTTACTTCGAGGATTGAATAAGATAATTCACCTCAACTGGTCACCATAGTGCCTTTGACATAGTAAATACTCAAGAGTTGTTAGCTATTATTATAACACCAAATTTTTAGCGAAGGTTTAAAAATCAGAAATAAAGATCTAGCTGCTATAGGAAAAAGGAGAAAAAATAAAGAGCAGTCAAGAAAGAGGAATATTTGCAAAAATTATTCGTAAATCTGGCATTAAGTAGATCCCGAGTATTTCCTAATCCTTGCTCTGTGTTATTTGATGTGGCATTACATAATTGGGAACGTGTATTTATAAAGTCTCTATCTATATGCACACCCTCTGGCACCACTCCAGTGCGGCACAGCCTTCGGCACGTGTCAGCGCCCTCCTTAACTCTAAAGAGCCACACAGAGCATGGTGACAAGCAGCTCCAAGTCCTCTGGGCAGGGTCACTACCAGCTCAGTTTCCTGAAGAGGGATCTCATGTACACCCATCTACGAAAGCACCCTAGATCTGAACCTTAGATCTCAGGATCAGACGGGGGTAAGATTGAGTAAGATTTTGTACTGTTACTTTTTATTGGATACTGTCCTTTTCAAGTTATCATATTTTTACAATCATTTCTATTTATTATTATTTTTCTGTGGCATCCTAGTGAGACAAGCTAGTTTTACAATGTGCTGCTTAGGGGGAATTTGCTGTTGCTAAGTCATTTGACCTCACTAAATTTCAGCACAGTACAAAATTCTAGAGTGTTTTTAACCCACTCTCTCACGCATACCCACTAGATCCCTGAATGCTACCTATGGCGATGAAGAAAAGGACAAATAATCCCTCAGTTGCAAGCAGTCTCAAACTAGGCTATGAGTCTCGCAATGTTTATTCCAAGATACCCTTCACTCCTGAGGATGAAGACACAGAGCTAAACGCAATGATTTATTGACTCCTTTCAGTATACACACCTGGGAGTTTAGGAGTTTGGAACTCTGGTTCTCAGCTTCATAATCTGCTCGGGTACTTTGCAGTCCCCTCTCCCACTCCCAGAAATCCTTTGTTAGAGAGGGTTCAGGTATCAAATGAGTGGTTCGACCAGACAAACTTGAAGATTCTTCGTCTTATTCCTCCCTTTCACCTTCTCCTACTTCTCCTTTTCCTCCTCTTCCTCCTCCCCTTCCTCCTCCTAATTCTTCTTCCTCTTCCTCTCTTCCTCCTCTTCTTCCTCCTTCCCCTCCTGCTCCTCTCCTCTTTATTTTTTTTGTTATTCTGTCTCCCACTTTTGTTTCCTAAAAGTTCACGTCGTTGGACGCTCTTATAACTATCCAGTTACACTATGATCATGTGAGTGCCGGAGGTTTCAAAACCATACCCCCCATTGCATAAGTTATTGCACTCCCATAGGATCTGGCAACACAGTAGCTCCATATCGCCTTTTCCAGGGTCCCCAAGAACACTGGATGGGTATTGGAGCCAGTTTTTTGTATCGCTCAGTGTATTACTCTAATCTATAGTGTACTATACTATATTTAGTAGAATACTAGCTTAATACTTTAGGAGAATTTACATTTAAATATGATTTTCATAGGTAAAAAACAAAGTAGCAATGGACCAGCAGCATTTCTCTTTGTGGTTTTCTTTAGCTGGTATATTTTATTTTTAAGCATATACTAACCCCCCTCCACTACTCACACACACACAGTTTGAAGATACCAACCTCAGGCTGCCTGAAGAGCGCATATGATAAAAGCCTGCTTCATTGATCTCTGCAATTACTACGTATCTCCCAGCCATGACTCTTACTGCGGTTTTGGCCTTCCTGAAAAGTGGGGTATAGCCCCAGTTGTCACAAATATGTCTTCGTGGTCGTATTTTTGTTCTCTCCATTCATCAGCAAACCTCAACTATATCTTTCTACTTTGCAGACTATGGGAAAGGCAACAGAGGAGAAAATCATAGAAGGAACAACACAATGACAGATGCACGGGGCAGGGGTGGGGGTGGATAGCAAGTGTTTTTTCACCAGCGTCGCCTTTAGGCAAGATTTACAGGAGAGAATGTTTTCTCTACACTTAAGTAGCTTGAAAAGTTATAGAAAGATGATTCCAGTGACATAATTCAAACACATTTAGTTGTTTCTGAAAAGTCCTCCACTGACATCACCATAAGGCATGATTTTAGGGTTCTTTTTCAGAAGCGTGATGGATTTCTATGGATCCACATGGTCTCTTTTATCTGATTAGAGTTACTTAAGTGGGGATGGAGGCGGTGGCTACAGGCCAGGACAAACTACAACAAGCTACGACAAGCTCAGTTCATCCTGGATTGACGTATGGTTAGGAATGCCCAGTAAAATATTCCTGTGCGGAGTCAGGCTCTGTGAGAAAATATCAGTGTGCGAGGAGACTTTCTTCCCCCATCAACCAGACTGTCTCCTAAACTAGTTGCAGCCTGTAGACTTTAAGCTATGCGGAGGGGATGCAACTTTTTTGTGATGCAGTAATCTGAATTTAGTTGCAAATGTTTGAATATGAGCTCAAACAGGCTTTCAATGATCTTATTGGAAAGAACTGGAGGACATTAGTTGGTGGGCAGTGTGCTCAGGGGAGTCTGACCTTTCTTGGGAAGAGCCCCACAGAAGAGAGGGCACTCTGTCCTCTCTCAGGGACAGCCAGAGGTCCCAGGACTGTGCCATTGCTGGTCCCTTGCTTGTCCCCACCTCAGCCCCAGACAGGTGAGTCAACCCACAGGTGATTGTGGCAATGGCTTCTCCTTGTCCTCTGTCAGCACGCACTGCTCCGTGCCTGGAGTGGGGAAAGACGTGGCCTTTGCCATCTCCTGGAACAGGGATTCTTGCATTTCTCCCCAGTTTGGTCTACGCTGTGGTAAGGGCTGGTAACAAAGCTTGCTTTTATTTGAGGAACATTTCATGAGTTTTGGGGTGGTCCGCTCTGCGGTAGAGAGGGCTGCTCTCAGTGACAGTGTGAAACTAGGAAATTAGCATTTAACCATACAACAGCCAGACGTGTGTTCTTGGCCTCATCAGTGAGGACTAGGCTCTGAGGAAGCAAGCTGTGGCTCGGGGCCTCAGGGTGTGTGACGCGGGGTTACCGGGAATGACTAGCTCCGTTTTCAGGAACCTCATACATCCACGTAGGCCACCTGAATACACTTAGGCTTTCAGGGAAGCTCTTTTTAATCATGCCAGCTTTGATCTACGCAATTTGTCCTTGAAAATATTTTCAGAGTTTAGTGTCTACCAATCTTATCCTTCTGTATTTACATCTGCCTCTGGGTTTTGAAGTAAGGTGAGACGGGGAGCAGAGTTGAAGCCCCTTAAGGATTGCACGATCTCCCTGCATGTTAAACCAAAGACACCCTCCACAGCCAATCCAGGCTCTCAAGGGAGGGCCCGATGGCAACTCTTAAGGAGCTAAAAACTGATGGTGAGAGAAGATTTAGTATAGATTTTGTATCTGTAGTTTTGACATTGGAGACATTTTAGGCATAAATAAAATGGATTTGTTAACCATCTCAAAGTAATTTTCGAATCCAATTAGATTTTGCTGTGGAACTTATTTGTCAGCTTTTTGTAATCCAAGTAACATACTGAAAAATGATAGCTAAACCTGGCTTATTATTAGAGCTGGTTTACATTTTACCTTTGGCAACTATAGGATTTCCCTGGGCTGTTTCTGGAGCCTAATTTATTGATGAGCTTCTGTGCCCTACTGTAAGAAGCATCTTTCCACCTGAAGAAATGAAGAGCCCCACCTACAATATTCTTGGAAGAGAACCTGAAGAAGAATGCGAGAGAGCCCCAAACTAAGACAGTGTTCTTTTCTCAGAGGGTGGCAGACAGTGGCCACAAAGGTGTTTAGAAATAAGGCTCTGCTTGCTACAGTTATGGCTTGTTGTTTTTTTTTTTAATGTGCATTTAGGGAACTTTGAGGAGACGCTGTTAATAAAAACTGGTCCTTGATAAAGCCGTGGAATTCCACAGTCACCAGTAGGGATCAGCAATTACACTGCCATTAGCCAACCTCTAGAGCTGGTGCCGAGGGAGGACTGAACTACCCGGCCCTCCTGAGATACAGAAGCTGCGCTAGGCCATCCAAGGAGGAGAGAAGCGCTGGAACAGTCAGCGTAAGTTGCTGCTGCAACAACCACTGAGTTCTAGAACCGCCCCGAGTGCCACAGCCAGCAGCAAGAAGGTCTGATGTTGCCAAGAAAAAAACAGCTCCCAGGCATTGCCCCTGCCTTGAGCCACCTCTGGGAACAGCAGAGACTGTCAGAGAAGATTTCATTGCTTTGAGCTTCCTGCCTTCTTGATATCCCACTGAGCATCAGTCTTGAGGGAGAAGGGGATAGAGCCCTCCTGTTGTATTAAGCAACAACAAGAAAGAAAAAAAAGGACTTTTTTCACTTGAAATCTTGATGGGATTGGATATCAGATCTAATTGTATACAAATTAGTTAATGACATGGACCTCTGAGTCCTGGCCGTTCTGAGTCAGAATTAGAGACAAAAGCGTTAAGTTGTGTAAGCTTAGGAAATGTGGATTTTTAGGCTAGTGGGATTTTATGAAGGGAAGGAACTGTAAGGATAAATTAGTTCAATGTATACATTAACATACTAGGAATTAATTTTGAAGATGCTGCAGAGGCAAAAGCAGAATGGGCCAAAGTAGACTGGTTTTCCAGGAGTATACGGATCTAATGAAAGACTTTCTATTGCCCATGTAGACAAAACAGATACAGAAATGGAGACCAAAGCCTTTAATGCAACCAAAAAAAGAAGCTGCCTGCCTACCAAGTGTATACCCATAATCTCCTTATAAACAAAAAATCAGAAGCTATTCTTTGGGTATTGTTGCTCACCTGCTGTCCCAGCTGGCTGCTATGGCTTCATTTTCTGTCTACAAACAGTGGTTGGGCTGGTTGCTAAGTGTATTCATTGGGGAAATAGTAAACCGTTCAAATGTGACTTATATGGATACACACAAATACCTCCCTTTGATCCCACCAACATATTATGGAGAGACTCTAGGCTGTAGTGGACTGATCCTGGATGCTGCAGTGTCACAAAAACCCAGCTTAGAATCCCTGCTCTGCCACTTACTAGACGTCTGACTTTGAGCAAGTTATTTAATACTTCTGAAGCTATTCCCCTTGTGTGAATAAAAAGGATGATTCAAAATATCATCGTTGTGTCAACTATATATCTCAAATACGTACAAATTATAAAATCCTGCTTAATTTCATCACCATCAAACTGTAGATAATACTGTCTCTTTCCAGTTGGAAAATATCAAGAACGTAGAACACACCTGCAATCAGAATCTGCACCCCTCAAATCAAATATTTGAAAAGAATTCAAAAATTCAATAGCATCATGTTACCTGCCATAACATAATAGCTAAGATGATCAACATGCTCTGCCAGGTCATATGGCACGATAGAAAGCTCTAGAGTGGATCAAGGCTGCTGTGGAGTCCCCAACATTTGATCTTTAGTGAAGTTTATTGATAAAGTTGGTACACTCTTTGCACAGTTATTTTGTACCAAATAGAAAATAATTGAGCTAATTCTAAAGTAATAAACACACAACACTTTCAACCACATTTCCTGTTTGAGAATTAAATGCTCCCTCCTGGTTCAGTGAGTAGTGCTCAAGAGTGAGAGAATTTGAATGAGAAAAATGTGGCTTTTTATTTTGTTTTTGGCTTTCACTTATATTTTGAAATTTGGGGGAAAATTTTAAGCTACATAGGAACACTTATTCCTTTCTCTCTTTTTTTTTTTCCCTTTGATATCATTTATTTCTCTTCTTTTCTTGATCTTAGGTGGGTCTGGATATTCAAGGCACACGAGCAAATAACAATCAAATTGCCACTATATATAAGGCATTTTATATAAGGCACTTTAAGGGAAGCAAAAAATTTACAACATGGTTTCTGTATCAAAAAGTATACAGCCTTGTTTGAGGAGACAAAACATACCATATGAAAAGTTCATGACAGGACTTAAACAAAGGCTCAAACAAACCAGAGAAGAATTGTTACATAACGGGGCACTTAAATTAATTGCCAAAGGAACGCTATTAGCTCTAACTACTGTATGAATTTGAAAAAGAGAGAAATCCATGCTCCAGTTAAGATTTAGGCTGGGGGCAGGGGAAAAAGGAACTATTTGAAAAGGATGTGAGTATTGAAGTCAGTCTGGGTGTAAGATCTAGTGCTGAATCAAGGAATGAGGAAGACCAATGACAAACTGGAACAGACAGCTCCGAGAAAAAGTGAGATGAATGGAAGATCGGTGATCATCTTTGACATTTTTCTAAATTAGGTGTCAAAAGGGGCAAGAAATAGGCATCCTTAGTCAAAGCCAACCTCTGACCAAGCTTGAGGAGGATAGACTTAGGGCTGGGAGGGGCAGGAGAGGGAGTTGCCCAGCTGTCCTCAGAAGATGGTCGAGGCATTGTGAATGCAGCAGATACATAATGACCACACACAAAGTGTGTGTGTTCACATGCACACGTGCATAGAAGAGGATGGGACATCTGAGAGCAGAGGGAATACAGACAGAAAGGAAGCTAAGGAAAGATGCCCAACATTCCCCAGGAGAAGCTTAGGCATAGGAACAATTGGGACAATGAGTCCAAGATGCTTTGGAGAAGAGTTTTTACTAAAGTCAGTATCTAAAAATAACCAAAATCACCTTTTCATGGAGGTGACATTTAGGGATATTTTATTATCTAAGGCGGTGGTTTTATTATCTAAGGCCATGGCAGTTTTGCTCTCCAGGGAACATTTGACAATCTGGAGACATTTCTGGTTGTCACACTCAGGGAGTGGAGGCAGATGCTAGCTAGCGTCTAGTGAGTAGAGGACAGGGATGCTGCTAAACATTCGACAGTGAGCAGCAGAGACCCTCACAACAAAGAATTATCTGGCCCAAAATATTAATAGTGCCAAGGTTGAGAAACCTAATCTAGAGGATCCCAGCGAAAAAAGAACACTATCTTAAAAATATACTACATTACTTAGTTGCAAAATAGCATTGTACAATTGGAAAAGGTTAACATTGTGCATTTGTTAATCGTAAATTTAAGCAACAATTATTATTGTGGTTAGAATTTAATATACACTTCTACTGCAAGACTTTTAAAAGAATATATTCAGCTTCATCGCCCTTTTTTAATAAAGTGAAAACACTTCCATCAAAATCATGCCATTGGAAAGCAAGGATATGCTGAGCACAGTCCTTTTCAGAAAGAATTCAGATATAATGAGTGGAAAATTGCCTTAAAAGATTGAAAGAAGTGACAACTTAATTAAACCCAGCTACTGGTTCCATTTTATATTTGTCTTTCCAAACTGCTAATGAATTCTGACCCATTTAGTCAAGACAAAATGTATATCCTGAAGGATCTGTATCCCTTTGAGGTAACTAATGGATATTTATCAGACAAGAAAACATTGCACGTCTATTATTCATAATATTGGTCTTTGAATATGTTACATTTAGAATACTAAGGGAAACTCTAGCCAAATTATATAAAGCAGCTACTGAGATGAAAGACATTCCACAAGGCGGGGGGGGTGGGGACCAATCTCAGAACCAGTTAGCACAGCCATGAGTACTTTATGGATTGCAACAGCACATTAGCCACATACAATTTCCATCCTAGGAAGTACATTTAGTGCAGCTACTGGTGCATAATAAATATTTGATCCTAATTAGACTTAATGAATGAATTTTAATTCTGTATCCACTATGCTTTTGTAAGATACTGACCCACAAATAAAAAAAAAAAAAAGGTTTTTGGGAGTGTGGGTATAGCACTATAGCCATTTTAACATCACCATTAACATTTTTCATTTCCCTAAGTCATTTAATGACGATGAAGAATTGTCTGGAAGTTGCTTTTAAAAGATACGTTGTGATTTAAAAACATCATTATCAGGAGAATTATAAATTGTATGAGGATTCAATATAATGTACTTTGTAATAGGAAATCTTAAATTTCCTTTATTTTATTCATTGAGAAGTTCAAGGTAAAATATGCTTTCTAAAAATTTAATTGGGCAAATTTTAATTGGGATACTGATTTGAAATTTGACAGCTTCAAGTCTGTTTTTTGTGTGTGTGTGAGAGGAAGATCAGCCCTGTGCTAACATCTGCCAATCCTCTTTTTTTTTTTGCTGAGGAAGACTGGCCCTGAGCTAACATCTGTGCCCACCTTCCTCCACTTTACATGGGACGCCGCCACAGCATGGCTTGCCAAGCAGTGCATCGGTGCGCGCCCGGGATCTGAACCGGCGAACCCCGGGCCGCCGCAGCAGAGCATGCGCACTTAACCGCTTGCACCACCAGGCCGGCCCCTCAAGTCTGTTTTTAAAGAT